>NC_064921.1:147061834-147365306 GCF_023897955.1 Schistocerca gregaria
CCCGTCGACAACGAGGTCATTAGAGACGGAGCGCAAGCTCGGATTAGGGAAGGATTAGGAAGGAAATCGGCAGAGCCCTTTCGAAGGAACCATTCCGGGATTTGCCTGAAACGATTTAGGGAAATCACGGAAAACCTAAATCAGGATGGCCGGAGACGGGATTGAACCGTCGTCCTCCCGAATGCGAGTCCAGTGTGCTAACCACTGCGCGACCTCGCTCGGTACGTAAAAACAAGGCAGGAGGCATAGGATGGTTTAGATCCGTGGCTTTCCTACCATATGTGAAGATCCTGTTGACAAAAATAGGACGGCTCTTCACCAAGCACAAAGTTAAAGTGATCTTTCGCTCTCCTCCAAAGACAGTAGCATAGTTGGGTTCCGTCAAAGACGACATGATACTCTGCCAAGGGTACAGTTTGCAAGATTCCATACAAGTGTGCAGTGGCGTACCGTGCGTCTCGTGCACCAGGACAATTTAAATAATATAACCCCCCAAAACTGTTACAAATCCAAATTTTAAAAGTAATTATGATCTACACCTACAATCGTAATAAAATTATTTCTCTAAAGTCATTATTGTTTACCAGAAACTGTAGTAGTCTATCGGTATCAAAATAAGTATAAAAGATAGGGAAGCAAGTAACTTAATTACTAAGCTTAATAATTCTAAAGTTGTCCGTGTAAAAATGTTCTCTTCGAGGGTGAACTTCTTTAAATAAAGAAATGTGACATCTAATACTATATACTTCAGTAATCATGACTGAGGCATTCATATCGGAATACTTTCCACATAAATGCAATATTTCGAACAATGAATCCATCTTTTTCTGCATCTAATAGAAATTGAATCTGAAAGGAGGCAAGAAGGTCATGAAGTATATTTACTTGTAATGTACGTTGCTTTCAGTTATGATGATAGCTCATCTACAGCCTCAAGCTCTTCCCAACGAGTTTTCTGAATTTAATTGAAGCCGTAGCCGATACTTTCTCACCAGATATTTTCTTTCGTCTTCCGATTTTTCTTCCTGTTGAAATGTCAGATATATAGCTTATCTACATGACTCTCTCAGATCGTTTTGTGACTAGAGGACCATGACTCCCTCAGAAAACAGTCAGTGCTTTCAGCTTTTACACACTGATCAAGTCGAAGCAGTCTTTCTTGTAGGAAAAGAATGTACAAAAAGTTAATGTCATAATTTATATTAACAAAAACTGCTTTCATCTCCTTGGGTTTCTGGAGTTTCTTCTCATCACTCCTCAAGAGTTCAAAAGTTTCTCTTAGGCTTTTAATGTGATCAGGAAGCACATGTACAGATTCATCCTTTGAACTCCATCTTGATTATAGGACCACTTCACATTAACTGGAACATGTTGTTTAACAACATCTCATCTACGTCTAGACCGTGAGAAAAATGTGATCATGTTTTGCATAGTGCCACAACATCACCGATTTTGTTCCAACAGTAGCTGCAGATGCTCCAACAAGATTGAGTAAAACACCGCGGAACCTGTACCTGTACACGCCTTCCAAACTCTGACTCAATGCCCAGGCCTATCAAGGCCGTTATTACGGGCAGAGGTGATTCCGGGAACTGATTTCTCAATATCTGTGTACCTAAATTGTGTGACTATGTAATCACATGCCAGTTCTAGTATAATATAGTTGTCCAATGAATACCCGTTTATCATCTGGATTTCTTCTTTGTATAGCAATTTTAATGGCCAGCAGTGTATTCAGCGACTCGAGCGTGTTTATTCGCCTTTTACGTCATGTATTAACATCAGATCAGCTTTTCACGACGTAGCTTTTACAGACCGTTGAGACAAATGTCAAACATATTCCGATGGACATGTCCGAAAGAGCAGACACCAAGCACTCATATAAATGATTCGCCTAGGTGGGCAATGGACCCACCTCCTTCCGTGCGGATGTACACCGACGTCCGTCCTCCTGCAGCAATCTCAGAGTAGGGAGCACGGAGGAAATATGGACAGGAACTGCGGATAGATGGCGTTCAGTGCGAGCACGGGTCAGCCGTGAGGCGTGACGAGATAGTCCGAACTGTGTCCCGAGTGGTGCAGTAGTTAATGCATCTGCCCAGTAGGCAGGAGATCCCGGGTTCGAAGCACTATTCGGTACACATTTTCACTCATTGCCGGTGACTCCCCGTAATGTCCCGATGCAGGTGACATCAGTAATCTCTCCCCTTTCCTTTTTCCCCCCTCCACCTACAATTTACACACCTTCAGACGAGTTGCATAGTATGTTTCAGTCAGGAAGTTAATAACAGACTGAATAGCATAGCACCTATACAGGTTAATCACGTAACAGACTCGAACAAGTGGTGCGCAGTGCTCATACGAGGCAGATGCACATTTCCCGCTATAGTTTTACGAATTATAAACCTGTTGATTTCAAAAATGTTGCAAATGGCTCTGAGCACTATGCGACTTAACTTCTGAGGTCACCAGTCGCCTAGAACTTAGAACTAATTAAACCTAACTAACCTAAGGACATCACACACATCCATGCCCGAAGCAGGATTCGAACCTGCGACGGTAGCGGTCGCTCGGTTCCAGACTGTAGCGCCTAGAACCGTACGGCCACTCCGGCCGGCATGTTAATTTTATGATTACTGTTATTATTTACTAATTTTGACTAAAGTACGAAGTTTTATAAATCTGAGAATTAGAATTACAGAGAAATGCTAGCAAGTGACAGATTTTGTCGTAAATTATTTTTCAAACAAATTATTTTTGGAAAAAGAATACTGTCTTTTCCAAAACTGAGAAAATGAGGTTCCAGTATAGGTACGCCAAGGGCAACACATATAAGTTTCACTAGTGTAGAAATTTTGGGTACTACATGCTTTGTAGGTATCATAAATTTATCATAAATATCTTCAACATTTCGAGGCCCTGTCAGTAACTGTACAAATTTTAATATTAATTTCAATAATCAACAGCCTCAGTTGCACTATTTACCTAGAATTTACATAGGTTTCAGTCGGGATAATCCAACCTTCTTCAGAATAACAGTAACTACCGTATGTCCATAGTGGACGTCGTCAAGCTAAAACTACAAATCCATAAATTATCGTCAGACTGTAATACTTATCTCGAACTGCCTAGGCCCCACTTCGCGACTGCGAACTGGAGTTCCATTACAGCACTCGTGGGTGCCACATAGCGGTCGCGAAGTGGGGCCGATGCAGTAGGGATGAGTCTTAGAGTCTGACGATAATTTATGAATTTGTAGTTTTATCTTGACGATGTCTACTATGGATAAACGGTAGTTACTGTTCTTCTGAAGAAGGTTGGGTTATTCCGACTGAAACATAAGTAAATTCTAGGTAAACGGTGCAACTGAGGCTGTTGATTATTACAATTTAAAAAAATTAATAATGTTATCATATTTTTAAATAAAATGTTTTTAATAAAACTAACTACAGTATTACAATCGGGATACTGATAAATCCCAAATAATAAATTTTTATGTCAAACAGCTTTAATAAAATTTCGACAGTTTCTGAAACATACTGATTAAAAATTACGTACTTAATAGATAAAAGAATTATGAAGTGTTACTTGGATCTTTTAGTTGCCTCTTTCGTTTTCAATTACTTCCTTTATTTTAAAATATATGATGTAATTTGGAAACCGTATTACCACTTATTGTCGGCCGGAGTGGCCGTGCGGTTCTAGAGCTACATTCTGGAACCGAGCGACCGCTACGGTCGCAGGTTCGAATCCTGCCTCGGGCATGGATGTGTGTGATGTCCTTAGGTTAGTTAGATTTAATTAGTTCTAAGTTCTAGGCGACTGATGACCTCAGAAGTTAAGTCGCATGGTGCTCAGAGCCATTTGAACCATTTTACCATTTATGAATCATACCGGCTGAGCTTAACTATAGCTCATTATTTCATTGGTTACAACACATCCTGAATAAATTAATCGACTACTACAGTAATATTACTTCACCCACCCTCTTCCCCTCCCCCCTCCCCCCTCCCCCCTCCCCCCTCCCACCTCCCACCTCCCCCCCTCCCCCCGGGCCCCGGTTAAATAATTTCAAATAATTTCACTTCGTAATAATAAGTTGCCTAAATGCGGGTGCTCGAAAATTAGTTGGAGTGACCGGTGTCAGCAGAGGCACAGACACAGGAGTAAACACTGTGGAGCGGGAACGTGTCGGAGTTGCTCACAGAGGTGGCGGCCGCTGAAACCGTTATGACGACTCGGAATTCTACCTGCTCATCACACCTCAGAGCATATTAGGAGAGCGGCAGTGGGGCAAAGGGTTGGGAGCACCGTAATGGTCGACAGAAGGGATGACGCGCCTGCTCATCATCTCGCATTCCAAGTCTTGCCTGCCGATGTAGCGTGGCCATTCCAGCGAGGCAGTTACACTAAAGCTCTAACATTAGTAAATATCTTGTTGTTGTTGTTGTTGTGACCTTCAGTTAAAACACTGGTTTGATACAGTCCAGTACGTTATCCTGTGTAGAACCTCTCCATGTCTGCGTTACTCCTGCAACTTCAGCGCACTTGAGCCTGCATACTGTATTCAATACTTCGTTTTCAACAACTTTTACCCCACCTCACACTTACCCCCTTAGCAGATAGACAGTTTCATGACGCTTCAGGATGTGTCCTGTCAAATGGTCCTTTCTTTTAGTCAAACTTTGTTACAAATTTCCTTTTTTCTCCCATACTATACAATGTCTCCTCATTAGTTATTCGATCTATCCACCTAACTCTCAATATTCTTCTATAATACCACATTTTAAAACCTTCTCTTCTTCCCTGAGCTGTTTACTGCGAATATTTCACTTCCGAATAAGGCTATATTCTCCACTTACATTTATATTCGATGTTAACAAATTTCCTATTGCAGGAACGATTTCCTTGCTATTGCCTGTATGCGCTTTATATCCTCTATACTTCGGCCATCGTCTGTTATTTTGCAGCCCAAATAGCAAAACCTTCGGTGTCTCATTTCCTAATCTAATAATATCGGCATCCCCTGATTTAATTCGACTAAATTCCATTACAATTGTTTCACTATTATTGGTATTTAAACTACTGGCCATTAAAATTGCTACACCACGAAGATGACGTGCTACAGACGCGAAATCTAACGGACATCAAGATGATGATATGCAAACGATTAGCTTTTCAGAGCATTCACACAAGGTTGGCGCCGGTGGCGACACATACAACGTGCTGACATGACGAAAGTTTCCAATTGATTTCTCATACACAAACAGCAGTTGACCGGCGTTGCCTGGTGAAATGTTGTTGTGATGCCTCGTGTAAGGAGAAGAAATGCGTACCATCACGTTTCCGACTTTGAGAAAGGTCGGATTGTAGGCTATCGCGATTGTGGTTTATCGTATCGCGACATTGCTGCGATGACGAATACACGCTTCCAATGTGCGTTCACCGCGATGTCGCCAGACACAGATGCGACCATCATGATGCTGTAAACAGAAACTGGATTCATCCGAAAAAAATGACTTTTTGCCATTTGTGCACCCAGGTTCGTCTTTGAGTACACCGTCGCAAGCGCTGCTGTCTGTGATGCAGCGTCATGGGTAACCGCAGCCGTGGCCTCCGAGCTGATAGTCCATGCTGCTGCAAACGTCGTCGATGGTTCTTGTCTTGCAAACGTCCCCTTCTGTTCACTCAGGGATCCAGACGTGGCTGCACGATCCGTTACAGCCATGCGGATAAGATGCCTGTCATGTCGACTGCTAGTGATACGAGGCCGTTGGGATCCATCACGGCCGGCCGCGGTGGTCTCGCGGTTCTAGGCGCGCAGTCCGACTGCTACGGTCGCAGGTTCTAATCCTGCCTCGGGCATGGATGTGTGTGATGTCCTTAGGTTAGTTAGGTTTAAGTAGTTCTAAGTTCTAGGGGTCTAATGACCGCAGCAGTTGAGTCCCATAGTGCTCAGAGCCATTTGAACTATTTTTTTTTATCCATCATGGCGTTCCGTATTACCCTCCTGAATCCACCGGTTCCATATTCTGCTAACAGCCATTGGATCTCGACCAACGCGAGCAGCAATGTCGCGATACGATAAACGGCAATCGGCTACAATCCGACCTTTATCAAAGTCGGAAACGTGATGGTACTAACTGCGGTTAGTGTATGAGAAATCGGGTGGAAACTTTCCTCATGTCAGCACGTTGTAGGTGTCGCCACAGGCGCCAACCTTGTGTGAATGCTCTGAAAAGCTAATCATTTGCATATCACAGCATCCTCTTCCTGTCGGTCAAATTTCGCGTCTGTAGCACGTCATCTTCGTGGTGTAGCAATTGTAATGGCCAGTAGTGTATTTCGCGGCGAGGAAACCAGCTGACACACACTTTTGAGTTCCCCAGCTGGTGCACCAATGTGTAAGCGCTACCAACAGCGACATCCAGTTGAGCAGCGAGGTCTTTGTTTGTGATCCGTCGATCTCCTCGAATGAGAGTGTCCGCACGTTCCAGCACTGCATGAGTCAAAGCTGTGTGCGACCGTCTGGCACGCGGGATATCGGACAGCTTTGCGCGAAACGACTCACCGTGCTTTTGTTCTTTGCCAGATCCCCGACGGCACTGCTATGGTGTTCCGCCAAAAGAAACTCAATGGCATTTCTCTGCCTGGAACGCACCTCTGTTACAGAGACCACTTTGAAGGCTACACATAGCGTCGCCACGTATTGGAACTTCATGAAACTATGGCGGCTGAAGTGGGAATATTCCATTAAGTCCCACAACTAATTCCATATTTTTTTCAACCGAAATTGGCCAAGAAAACAAATGTGTTGGACTACTTAGTGAGCGCCCCTCGTAGAAGGAACTAAGAAACGACGGAAAACACAAAAATTGACGCTATTCGTACTGATTGACGCTAAAATGAAGATGTTTATAATCTCCAGAAAAGATCCGTAGAAAATTATGAGAACCGATTTCCGGGAAGCCGTCTAAGACTTCCCCCGCAGCCCATCATAAAATCGCACCTGTAATTTAGTAGCGGGACATTGTGTTTCAAGTATAGCGAGGAAGCCAGCTTGCCAGATCCACCTGCCGCCACTGAGTCCTTTTCTGTGTCGCAGACGCTTCCGGTAGCTTCCCGTGAAGAATGGAGAGGGAGGGAGGGGACACTCGGCATTGAGAGTCAGAGGCGACGTGCGTGAAATACCCTACCTCTGCGGCTATGGGTCCTTTGTCTGGCTCCCCACACCGAACTGAATGCAGTGCTATTCTAGATAGTGTTTCGGTTGGTTTACGTTGTTCTTCCTTCAAAACTCTCTTTTGCCTGCTAGACTCAACGTTCACGATAAACTGATGAGCACATTGATACACTAGTCGCCTTCTGTTTTCTCCTGTATCGTTCCTTCTATTTCGAAATAAACATATCCTTCATATTTCAACGCATTTTCCGTTTAATGTTTGTATATTTACTTATTAGTCATAAATTAATAACATTTTAATATTTCTGTTGTATGAATGTGTAATACGGAAGAAGACTGTGTAACTTCTTGAATGCATGAATATCTGTCAACGGGATAGAGTTTACCTTTCAAGTTTTGAATTTTCACTCTCGTCGTAATCGGAAAGGGGAATTTGCCGCAAATTGCAGCTCTCTTCTGCTCCGTGCCACCCATGTTCCTACGTGGTTGATTGGTTCATTTGGGGGACGGGACCGAACAGAAAGCTCATCGATCCCTTTGAAGTAGGGAAGGATGGGAAGGAAAGACGGCCGTGCCCTTTAAAAGGAACGATCCCGGCATTTGCCTGAAGCGATTTAGGAAAATCAAGGAAGACGCAAATCAAGATGGGTGGACGCAGTTTTGAATCGTCGTCCTCCCGAATGCGAGTTCAGTGCGCTAAGTATTGCGCCACCTCGCTCGGTAATGTTGCTAGACTCCAGCGTTCTCTGAAACGTTCTGTATTTGTACAGCTTCGCTATAGACAGACGTGACTACGGGGGAGGTGTAATAGTAGACTCTGATGATCCTCGAATGCTAGCATCAGATTGGGGGAAAATTACTGATAAAATTAAAACATTTCCGATGAAAGGGGACCTATTCCGATGGAACTGCTGGACTGTGTGCAGGCTCGAAGCGGCAGTCATTCGTGAAAGCAGTCGACTGTCAATGCGCATACATGTGAGCACTTAAACATTCCAGTAAGGTTCGTTGCGAATGAAAAATAGATGACCTCTTCATGAACTTTTATTTATTTAATGGTATTGCAGCGTTTAATAACATTTAATTACACTTAAACTGACATTTATACGCCTTAGCGCTTAAATAAACTCCTATTTTTAAACAATATCGCATTGGCGACTCTTCGACAACAAGTAAGTTTCCGCATATGCTTCCATGTCTATTTTCGCCATCGGCTGAAGACAAAAGTTACAATTCCCGTTCTACCTCTTCTCCTTGTTCCAATAACTTCTCAGAATTCTCCACATTGCAGAGAGCTTCTTTCTCGCAGTTGATAATGTCTGTTGTCAGTTACGCTAGTATCGTGATCGTTCTCTATGGTCGTTTATCTACTATTCTTACAAAAATTATTTAATAAAACTGACACAGTAATATTTCACGACAGTAGCACTTCTCATTGTCAACATAGAGATGTGTTATTACCTCCGGTAAAGGCTTCTCGCAAACAACTTTCCTCGTCTGTTCCGCAAAGGTAGACTATCATAACTTAGTCTGTAGAGAATTTGCCCGCGACAGGCAAGAGACCCAAGCTTGAGTCACGATCCGCCAGGAAGTTGCGGATCATGCAGAATGAAAATTAATCCTGCACACAACTAGGGGTGGACAAAAATGTGGAAACACCAAATACACGGCACATCATCATGTCTAATATGGCATAGGTAAACCGTTGGCAATCAAAACAGCTTCCAGTTGTTTCGGAATGGATAAATAATACATCTGCGCAGTTTTCAAGGTAATCTTATACCATTCTTCCTGGAAAATTGTGGAAAGGTCAGGCAATGACGGTGAAGGTGCATAGCAATCACGTACCATTCTCTCCGAAGTAGAACACTCTGGCGACGTGGCAAGGGAAAAAGGCGCCAATTCATACTCGTACTCACAATAACAATCCGGGATGATGCGAGCTGTGTAAGCAGGGACCCTGTCGTCTCGGAACTCAGTATCAATATTTGGGAACAAACACTGTACCATGGGATGGACCGGATCAGCGAAAATGGCCACACAGCCTTTGGCCATAATGCGACCTTGCATGGTATCCACGCGGCCCGCGGAATAGCACGATATAACTGCCCAAATAGTAACAGAACTACCGGCGTGTTTCACTGTTGGTACGCAAAATCGCCAACGGTTGGGAAGAGCGCGCAACAAGACTCATCCGACCAAATGACTTTCTTCCATTGCTCCGTAGCCCAGGTTTTGTGACTGCTGCATCGCATTACCAGTTGTGAGCAATTGCATCACTGATGAGTGGTTTTGAAATTCCAGTTCGGTCTGCAAGTCCCTGCTTATGGAGCTTCTTTTTTGTTGTTTTGGTGCTGAGAGTGTGAGATAGTTTCGGAGTGATTTTTGCAGCTGTCGTCCTCTTGTTTTTCGTCACAACCGTCTTCAGTGACAGACTGACGCGGTCGCTCAACACCAAGTTTCGTCCGGGTGATATTTTTCCTTTTCCGCTGTATGCGGTATAAATATTCGATTCGGTGCCTTCTGAAACAACAAACATATCGGCAATCTATTGTGGTTGGCAGGAGAGCCAACACCGTATTGCTAAAGGAGGCCGAAATGCACGCGTTTTAGCTCACGCAGGCTGGCGTGAGGTCTGGAACATGACAAGGGAATTAGAATTGAGACAAACGGACGTAGCTGGTGGAATACTTAACTTTAATCCATTAATGACGAACGTCGCTTTTGACATTACATGATTCACAGTATCAATAGCAACAGATAATGGCGCCTTGCTAGGTCGTAGCAAATAACGTAGCTGAAGGCTATGCTAACTATCGTCTCGGCAAATGAGAGCGTAGAAGTAAGTGAACCATCGCTAGCAAAGTCGGCTGTACAACTGGGGCGAGTGCTAGGAAGTCTCTCTAGACCTGCCGTGTGGCGGCGCTCGGTCTGCAATCACTGATAGTGGCGACACGCGGGTCTGACGTATACTAACGGACCGCGGCCGATTTAAAGGCTACCACATAGCAAGTGTGGTGTCTGGCGGTGACACCACACAATCTTTGGTTACAGGAACACCAACCACACGAGCACCAATAATTTGCCAACCTTCGAATTCACTTAGGTCCTACATAATGCACTCACAACTACACGAAGCACCAGTCTGATCACGATTTACACTTGCAACGAACTTACTGAGAACCTTTCACAGGTGCTGTTCGCGAACAAATACAATAGCGCAACCTGCAGACTTACCATCTGTATTTACATTCAAGCATGCATTTTTCGCGATCTTTCCATATTTTTGTGCAACTCGTATATAGTAGCCGTCACACATACGTTCACTGGTAGGACACTGGGAAAATGGCGTCAGGCTACAAACTAAACCAGTGTGACCCGTTCAAGGATAATTCTGAAATGTGTGCCACCCGTACCAACTAGGAGTAACAGGTGATATGATACATATACATAGATGGGCAAAGATGCTCGTAATTTTGTTCAACCCATGTAAGAGCTTCATGGAGAAACTGAAAGAACTGCACTGGAACACGTTTCGAGACAAACGCCATTTCGAGAAAGTCTACTTATAAACTCGAGAAGCAGTATGAGGTGAGGAGTTGCTTGCGTATCGGTTCCGTAGTGCCCTCGAAGACGAGACAAGATTAGACTATATATTGAGCGCACAGAGCTATTTAAATAATCATTCTTACAGCGCACCAAACGTGAGTGGACCGGTGAAAGGCCCTCGTAGATACCACGCATCATGGGAACTGAGAAATGCGATACAGTTTACTGTCAGGAGTACTCGTTAAGACCCCTTTACACCAGCGTGAAAGTAAACGGACACAAACGAACGCGCATACGCAAACAATTCTCCAGCGTCCACTACCATTCGCTTGTATCTGTGAACAAGTATTTACACCAGAGGGTGCAGAAGAAATATGAGGTAACATTGATGATTGGGTTGTTTTGGGGGACCATACCAGACAGCGAGGTCATCGCTCTTGTCGGATTAGGGAAGGAAGTTGGCAGTGCCCTTTCAAAGGAACCATCCCGACATTTTCCTGGAGCGATTTAGGGAAATCACGGAAAACCAAAATCAGGATGGCCGGACGCAGGATTGAACCGTCGTCCACCCAAATGCGAGTCCAGTGTGCTAACCACTCCGCCATATGAGGTAGCCAATGGGGGCTGTGTTAGAGACTTTTAGCGCCAGTAATCGGCACACACAATCCAACACTTTATAGTTAGTAACACGATGCAAAACAATGATATTCAGAGATGCTTAGTCTGCATGGCGAGCGCAGTGTTTTTGACGAAGCAAGAAAAATGGCGTAGAAAGGAAGAATTTAGATACCTCAGTATATATGTATACGTGAAATGCCTAAAGCTGGTGCACGTAACCCTGAAATGGAGCTCTGCTCTCCTTAGCATTGATCCAAGATTTTGCATTTACGTCGCTTGACACTTTTCACTGGCTTCCCACTACAACTGAGCAAAGAAAAATAAAAACAGAATATTAACTACCGACGACCAACGTAACTTGAATACAGCACTCTTTGTATCAGCAGCGTTAGTGATTTGATTCGCGTTCCAATAGCTGCTGTATCTCAATTTCTGAATTCTGCAGCGACGCCGGCCGCGGTGGTCTAGCGGTTCTAGGCGCTCAGTCTGGAACCGCGCGACTGCTACGGTCGCAGGTGCGAATCCTGCCTCGGGCGTGGATGTGTGTGATGTCCTTAGGTTAGTTACGTTTAAGTAGTTCTAAGTTCTAGTGGACTGATGACCACAGATGTTAAGTCCCATAGCGCTCAGAGCCATTTTGCAGCGACATATGCGAAGCACTTAAAGTATTTTATTAAATTACGCATAAGGAAGAAAGCGTCAATAAAATATAAATAATTAAATGGAAATGTTTCACTGATGAGCCAAAGAAACTGGTACACCTGCCTAATATCGTGTAGGGCCCCTGTGGGCACGCAGAAGTGCCGCAACACGACGTGGCATGGAGTCGACTAATGTCTAAGGTTGTGTTCGAGGTAAGTGACACCATGAATCCTGCAGGGCTGTCCATAAGTCCTTAAGAGTACGTGCGGTTGGAGATCTCTTCCGAACAGCACGTTGCAAGGCATCACAGATATGCTCAGTATTGTTAATGTCTGGGGGGGGGGGGGGGGGGTTCGGTGGCTAGCGGAAGTGTTTAAACTCAGAATAGTGTTCCTGGAGCCACTCTGTAGCAGTTCTGGACGTGTTTGGTGTCGGAATGCACAATGGACATTAATGCATGCAGGTGATCAGACAGAATGCTTACGCACGTATCATTGTCAGAGTCATACCTAGACATCAGCAGTCCCATATCACTCCAGCTGCACACGCCCCACATCATCCATGGAGCCATGAGGTTGTCTCCATGCCTGTACACGTCCATTCGCTGAATACAATTTTAAACGAGACACGTCCGACCAGGCCACATGTTTCCAGTCATCTACAGTCCAATGTCGGTGTTGACGGGCCCAGGCGAGGCATAAAGCCTCGTTTCGTGCAGTCATCAATGGTTCACGTGTGAACCTTCGGTTCCGAAAGCCCATATCGATAATGTTTCGTTGAATGGTTCGCACGCTGACACTTGCTGATGTCCCAGCACTGAAATCTGCAGCAATTTGCCGAAGGATTGCATTCCTGTCACGTTGAACGATTCTCTTCAGTCGCCGTTGATCCCTTTCTTGCAGGATCTTTTCAGGCCGCAGCGATCTCGGATATTTGATGTTTTAGGTAGTTCCTGATATCCACGTACAATCGTGAAACGATTGCATGGAAAACTCCCCCTTCATCGCTTCTTGGAGATGCTGTGTCCCATCGCTCGATCGCCAACTATTACACACGTTCAAACTCACTTAAATCTTGATAACCTTTTATTGTAGCAAAAGTAACCGATGTAACAACTGCGCCAGACACTTCTCTTATACAGGTGTTGCCGACCGCAGTGCTATATTCTGTCTGTTTACATTTCTATTTGAACACGCATGCCCATACAAGTTTCTTTGGCGCTTCCGTGTATATAAGGCTTGTCACAAAGGCTACTTGATAAAATCCGCCTTATAGTGTGTCAGTGAGCACAAAGGGTGATCCCGCGTAAACCGTTTTTATTTATAACAATGGTTTTCTAATATTACAGTGATACATCAGATACGTAGTTACACACACATGAACATAAGCAAAGAGAATGATCAGATGTTTCTTGGGTTCCGTACCTAAACTGGGAAATCGGCCAACTGGAGCATGGGGACTAATGAACACATCTCCAAGACCGCACTTGATAATTTCAACTCACGAAATTTGTGTTACAGGACACTGAAGATGCTTCACGAAAAATGAGCGAAACGCATATGGAAGTAAACAAACTGCCTTTCTGTTGGTTGCATAGACGGAATATAACTCCGTGAATCTTATTATCCTTCCGGATTTTAAGCAACAGATCCAACCTCAGAACGTCTGTTATTAAATTATTCGCTAGTGTCTCACTGCTAATATTATGTTTCAGTGCAAACATTACTATGTTGTGTTGCTGAGCTACAGAGCGGCGGTGTACAGCCACTGCCTATTGATGATAGCGAACCCCGCTCAAAGTTAATGACCGAACGTTGCCCACATTCTGACAGAACTTACTACAACGTCGCAATTGTTTGGATCAGAAGGGATGCACGACATCAGGAGTAGGAACAAGAACCCCGAGATTAACGTCGTACATCCTCTTCGGACCACGCAGCCCATAACAGCATCAACAAAAGGAGACAAGATAGCAGACGAAAGGCCTTCTGTACTGCTAGTATCGAAGTGGAGAGGAGGCGAACTTCCGTTGGCGACAGCCAATAGAATGCGAGCGAACGCAGTTGAATTCGAACCGAACATGACCGAATGCCGTTTGCTCGCGGACACCTAGTGCTTACACCAGATGGAATTCTCGTTCGTTGCTTCAAGTTGGCTTGTGTTCGCTTCGGTGTAAACAGGCCTTAGCTTTTATCCTCCCCTTCTTTGATACGTGGCGAACCAAGAACCCCGCGAGTTTCAAATATCTGTGTGGAAAGTGTTGACAATAGATCATCCGTAACATTTACATAATCTTTTAACGTAAGTCCTTATCCTACTTAAGTATCCAGTATGAAACACTGTACTGTGTGCGTTAAGTAGAATATACGAGTGTGTAGACGACAGAACAGCCCAGACGGTAGAGTCAGGGAGCGCTTTGTTCTGCTGTTGCTGCTAACGAGCGTGAACGGTGCTAACACGCATTAGGCGTCTAACGGGACGCGAGAAACCAAAGCGGATCTCCGCGGTGACTTTCTTGCCGGCGTCGCCAACACTTCGCTCCACGGCTCCTGAGACGCTGCTAAGAAACCTCACAGCTCCGTCGAAACATAATGTGAATCGTTTCCACACTTTCAAAACAGACACACGTGTTTCAGTTTGCGACTCACTTCGCTAATGAGATACTTGGTTAAATGCGGGCTGCTGCATTCTCCGTTGGTATTCTCATCCCGTTCACATTAAAATCACTTGCGAATTTCCGTTACCTCGTGTAGACGCGGGTGTTACAAAGATGAAATAACATTCACGACCGTAATAGCGTGTTTTTAAAGCAAATCTGATATTCATCCTCTTGGTGTCGCGATTTTTTTCCGTCAGTGTATTTTCTTCTAAGTCATATATTATCCTCCAACAATGGCAATCCCACAAGGAATTCTGCAGTTAAGGAGTTTGAAATACGACAGAGATGCTGCCAGATGTGGCTGAGATGGGTCCAGAATTGTATGTGGATAGCTCAAACAATAAGAGAATTCCTCACTAAACCTAAGGGTGAGCATTGGAGTCCAGGTCCGGCAGATATTTTCAATGATTCATACAATTCGGTGACCGTGTATTTACATTGTGCTGATCACCAAGATTGGATTAAAAAGTCGTCTTCAGATAATTCTCGCTAAACTGAAATGAGGAAAAGAAAGTTATAGAAGCCACGTTCTGGTTGACATTAGGTGAATATGTTAATAAAAACCATCACAGCTGTAGAGCTATCGTATTTAGCGCAGCGCGTTGTCATGTTCCCTGCAATTACTGTGGCTGTGTATGTGCCAGAAGGACAGCGAAGTGTGTCAGTGTGTTCATCTTCTTCCCGATGTGTCTTTTAGTGTTACGTATAGCGATCAGACATTGCTGGCCGCTGTAGCCGAGCGGTTCTAAGCGCTTCAGTCTGGAACTGCGTGACCTCTGCGGTCGCAGGTTCGAATCCTGTCTCGGACATGGATGTGTGTGATGTCCTTAGGTTGGTTAGGTTTAAGTAGTTCTAAGTTCTAGGGGACTGATGACCACAGATGTTAAGTCCCATAGTGCTCAGAGCCATTTGGTCCATTTTGATTACACATCCCTGAGTCATGACACCGGCACATACCTGCTGCTTTTGGACAAATTGTTACGAAGACTGTTGGTGAAGTGTCGGTCCCCTGAAAATGACCATTAACGACGAAGCCAATTCTCGCGTAATAAACGTATCTGAAATACACGTGGCTCGTCAAAGGCTACTCCGAAACACTGTAAGTTTTATTTTTTTGTTTTTTTATTTTTTATTTTATTTTATTTTTTTCGTGTGTGTCTGTCGACAACTCAACACTTCATTTTAGTGAGTGGTCTCCTTTAATCAAAAGTATTTTCAATCTACAAGAGCTTTCCTACAACGGGAAATGCATCTCTGGCGATTTGTTATTAATGTCTACATTATTCAGCTTTTGTGTACAAACTGGTTAAGATTGTAGCCTTGGATGTTTTGACGTGGTTTTATTTTAACAGCACGTGTGTCGGAGGTGGAATAGCTGTTAAGTTCCAGAGAGCACATCTATCACTCTCGTTCCATCTGACGATGATGGTTGAGTCTCCCGTTTAAGCAGAGTGCAGTAAAGTTCGTCCTTCGAGATAACCGAAAATGAGTATTCTATTATGTTGGTGTTCAAGTTTCTGTCTTGCATGCTGCTATTCCGGTTGCTATGTGTTTATCTATAGATCGTCATTGTTTGTAGTTCACTGTTGCTATTTGAGTTTAAGTATTCTCATTTTGTCATTGGGAAATAGTGAGCGGAGCTGCGCGCTCTAGAAAATAAGAGTGCCAAGTAGAGGAACCCGATCATTACCGAAACATTTACGCCGTGTATAGGATAGCGTTATTAGACAGAGCACAGCAAGAAAATGGTTTACCGTTTTAAGGACCGTTTTGACATAATGATTGTCCACGTCCAGGAAGACTTTCGGGGCTTGATAAAAGTCGTGTTAACACAGTAATCCTCAAGGATCAACGTCAGCGTACTCGAGAACAGACAGATTTGTTGAATTGTGATCATTCCACCATGTGCATGCAATGGGAAAGGTTAAAAATCTGGCGTATATGTACCGCATGCTCTAAGCCGAAATGAAAAAAAAATCTGCGAGTGGCCATATGTGCATCTTGCTTGTTGTTGTTGTGGTCTTCAGTCCAGAGACTGGTTTGACCCAGCTCTGCACGCTACTCTAACCTGTGCAAGCTTCTTCATCTCCCAGTACCTACTGCAACCTACATCCTTCTGAATCTGTTAAGTGTATTCATCTCTTGGTCTCCCTCTACGATTTTTACCCTCCGTGCTGCCCTCCAATGCGAAATTGGTGATCCCTTTATGCCTCAGAATATGTCCTACCAACCGATCCGTTCTTCTAGTCAAGTCGTGCCACAAATTTCTCTTCTCCCCAATTCTATTCAATACCTTCTTATTAGTTATGTGACCTACCCATCCAATCTTCAGCATCCTTCTGTAGCACCACATTTCGAAAGCTTCTATTCTCTTTTTGTCTAAACTATTTATCGTCCACGTTTCACTTCCATACATGGCTACACTCCATACAAATACTTTCAGAAATGACTTCCTGACACTTAAATCTTTACTCGATGTTAACAAATTTCTCTTCTTCAGAAACGCTTTCCTTGCCATTGCCAGTCTAGAGTTTATAACCTCTCTACTTCTACCATCATCAGTTATTTTGCTCCCCAAATAGCAAAACTCCTTTACTACTTTAAGCGTCTCATTTCCCAATCTAATTCCCGCAGCATCACCCTATTTAATTCGACTACATTACCTTATCCTCGTTTTGCTTTTGTTGATGTTCATCTTATATCCTCCTTTCAAGACACTGTCCATTCCGTTCAACTGCTCTTCCAGGTCCTTTGCTGTCTCTGACAGAATTACAATGTCTTCGGTGAACCTCAAAGTTTTTATTTCTTTTCCATGGATTTTAATACCTACTCCGAATTTTTCTTTTGCTTCCTTTACTGCTTGCTCAATATGCAAATTGAATAACATCTGGGATAGGCTACAATTCTGTCTCACTCCCTTCCCAACCACTGCTTCCCTTTCCTGCCATCTGGTTTCTGTACAAATTGTAAATAGCCTTTCGCTCCCTGTATTTTACCCCTGCCACCTTCAGAGTTTGAAAGAGAGTATTCCAGTCAACGTTGTCAAAAGCTTTCTCTAAGTCTACAAATGCTAGAAAAGTAGGTTTACCTTTCCTTAATCTATTTTCTAAGATAAGTCGTAGGGTCAATATTGCCTCCAAACTGGTCTTCCCCGAGGTCGGCTTCTACCAGTTTTACCATTCGTCCGTAAGAAATTCGTGTTAGTATTTTGCAGCCGTGGCTTATTAAACTGATAGTTCGGTAATTTTCACATCTGTCAACACCTGCTTTCTTTGGGATTGGAACAAGTCTGAGGGTATTTCGCCTGTCTCCTACATTCTGCATCTTGTTTGCTCGTCATCAATTGTCTCGTGTACAACACCGACCATTCCCATGCTGTATCGTTACTGGTGGTGAGACATGGTGCCTTTATACTAACGTAAATAAAAGAAAGGAATGGTTGAGCAGAAATTGTCCAAACAGAGACCTGCGCGCATCGACGAAAGATAATTTTATGGATCTGGTGGAGCAGCGGCGGTGTGGTGTGCTACAAATCGCTTCTCCGAGGTGTAACCATCACTGCTGAGATTTGTCAACAACTGAGACGTCTTGCAGATACAATCCACAAACAACGATCACGAAGATCGCATGGTTTGATGCCAGTCCGCAATCTGGTAGGTTGACAAAAAACATACAGGAGTAGGTTTGGGAAATCATTCCGCACCCGTCTTACCCACCTGATCTTATACCCTCAGATTTTCACTTTCTCCCCTCTCTGTCGAAGAACCTTCAAGGAACTTTTTCCGGATGAAAATGCGATCCTATCAGGACTTGACGAGTTTTTCGCCTCAAACAACGTGATTTCTACAGTCGCGGAATCTAAATGTTACCTCAGCGTTGGCAGACCGTTGTAAATAGTGAAGGAGAATATATTATTGATGAGTAAAGTTTGTGGAAACACAATACGAACTTATGGACCAACCTAATACGTTCCAGTGCAGTTCGCTTGTAGCGTTTAGATTCCTCTGGTTGAGGCGTAGGCTCGCAAGGGGACCCTCCATACTGTAAATCACGGATTTTGATGCGCTTCAAATATGTTGTAGAGGCACTTACACTGAGTACCTGGCTATCCGGTTTTTGGGCGACGGGCCTTGGTTTTTGATAAAATCGATTTTGAAGTTCATTGCTCACTTTTTATACACGTAACATTACATATATTCCGATCCAGTCAGCGTAGCGCAGCGGTAAAGGTTTATGGCTACCGCGTTGGAGGTACCGTGTTCCAATCCTACTAGTGTAATTTTTTTTCAAAATCGACTGAATTTTTCAGTTTTATTTCAAATAATATCAAAAAACAATGTAAGGTGTGCGAAATTATAAAGATATATTCAGTTATTAGTTTTTTTTCAAATATTCATTTCGGTTGTGGTGCGCAGTTGGAGTTCCAAATGTTCGTACAACGGTTGCTCCTTGTATTGCCTGAAATCGCCCATTATAGTCCCCTCTCCCGTGAATACCGTTAGCCGTAACGGGAACCCCAGTTCCTAGTCCATTGAGTATGCGAATTCCATTCCTTTACGTTCGCATCTAACTACAGCGTCTATTGCTCGCAAAACGTCTCTAGTGCCGTGTCTTAGAAAAATTGTGTGAAATGGAAGGACGAAATGTGTTTGCAGTAGTGCAGCCAGAAGAAGATACAAGTAGAGGAGTTGAATGAAGAATCAAAAGGCGAAATCACAAATGCCATTAAATACGCCGAAAATCTACTCCGCGATTTGAATGTCGTAACGAATACAGCCCCTTGCGTGATCTCTGCCAATTCCGTTGCAGTTGGCGATGAGATATATATCGCAATACAGGATCTCTTGGCCGAAAGACAGATCATTATTGATGATGAATTGATAGATTTCAACGAAGAAGATGAATTGGGAGAGTATGATGCGAACCATGAATGGAATGAAGGTTCGCAGGAGAGCTTCTGTAAAGTTTGGAAGGTAGGTCCCGAGTTCGAGTCTCGGTCGGGCACACAGTTTTAATCGGCCAGGAAGTTTAATAACTGAAAAAATTAATAACTGAATATATCTTCATAATTTCGCACACCTTACACTGTTTGTTGATATTCTTTGAAATAAAATTGAAAAATTCCGTCGACATTGAAAAAAAAAAAAAAAAATACACGAGCAGGTTCGAACACTGTACCTCCAGCGCGGTAGCTGTGATCCTTAACCGGTGCGCTGCGCTGACTTCCTCGGATTATATGTATTGTTAAGGGTATAAAAAGTGAGCAATTAACATCAAAATCGATTTTCTCAAAAACCAAGGCCCGTCGCTAAAAAAAAAAAAAAAAAAAAAAAAAAAAAACGGATAGCCAGGTACTTAGGGTAGGTGCCTCTACAACATATTTGAAGCGCATCAAAATCAGTGATTTACAGTATGCAAAAACACCTTGTCAGACAAGGTGTTTTTTCAAACTTACGACTGCCCATTTTCATAGCGGCTGGATTCCTACCGCTCGGCTTGCTGTAATCACATGTGTTATCGTTTGAGAACGAGCGAGAGCGTCTAACGACCGCGCGCCGGCACGCTGACACGCACGAAATACATTTCTAGAGCGGCCTAATTCAGGAGAGGTATGCGCCACTGGCTAGGAGTGACTGTAACGGGAAGGATTGCAGCCCACGTCAGCTTTTTCACTACCGCCTGAGTCAGCGGTCGCTGTCGCAATACGCCGAGGGCAGCGACACCCGTCAGTTGGAGAGCTGCTGATTACTGAGTCTTCACCAGGGCTGCTGAGGTAGGCGCCCTATTACCGGTGACTGGGCGCGCCGTTTCGTCACGGGCCACCACAGTGTCACTGACACCACTAGTTGAAGCAACAAAAGGGCTTAAGGAACGGCGGGGCAACATCTGTTTACCTCGCGCCTTTCGGCGCGTACTTCACTCGAAACACATAGCGAGCTGGTTAATGGTTCAGAGCTGGTCCTGTATTCCCCAAAAACAGGTCCCAGAGGTCAGATGAACGCCCGAGAACGAATGAATCGGGTATGGGTGTACACTCATAAGCCTTTAAATACGACACAGTAATTTTCGAGAACATATATCAGCAGTATGATAAAATATTTTAAAATTATAGGGGCGTTCATTAAGTAATGCAACAGATTTTTTTTTTTCATAGTAGGTTGGTTTTATTCATCACTCCAATACACCATATTATTCCCCATTCTTCTGACCACAAAGGCCTATTTTTCAACATAACCTCCGTTCAGTGCTACGGCCTTACGCCACCTCACTTGGATGGCCTGTATGCCAGCATGGTACTACTCTACCTCGTAGCCAGCGACTTTCTTCTTCAGTAAACTCGCCATTATCCAGTACTGCTTCCCGCCGAGTGCATCCTCCATTGGGCCAAACAGAGAGAAGTCGGAAGATGCAAGATCCGGGCTGTAGGCGGATGAGAAAGAACAGTCCATTGAAGTTTTGTGAGCTCCTCTCGGGTGCTCAGACTTCTACATCTACATCAATATCTACATTCGAACTCCGCAAGCCACCTCACTGTGTGTGGCGGAGGGTACTTTGAGTACCTCTATCGGTTCTCCCTTCTATTCCAGTCTCGTACTGTTCGTGGAAAGAAAGATTGTCGGTATGCCTCTGTGTGGGCTCTAATCTCTCTGATTTTATCCTCATGGTCTCTTCGCGAGGTATACGTAGGAGGGAGCAATATACTGTTTGACTCCTCGGTGAAGATATGTTCTCGAAACTTCAACAAAAGCCAGTACCGAGCTACTCAGCGTCTATCCTGCAGAGTCTTCCACTGGAGTTTATCTATCACTTCCGTAACGCTTTCGCGATTACTAAATGATCCTGTAACGAAGCGCGCTCCTCTCTGTTGCATCTTCTCTATCTCTTCTATCAATCCTATCTGGTACGGATCCCACATCGGTGAGCAGTATTCAAGCAGTGGGCGAACAAGCGTACTGTAATCTACTTCCTTTGTTTTCGGATTGCATTTCCTTAGGATTCATCCAATGAATCTCAGTCTGGCATCTGCTTTACCGACGATTAATTTTATATGGTCATTCCATTTTAAATTACTCCTAATGCCTACTCCCAGATAATTTATGGAGTTAACTGCAGCCGGCCGGAGTGGCCGTGCGGTTCTAGGCTCTACAGTCTGGAGCCGAGGGACCGCTACAGTCGCAGGTTCGAAGCCTGCCTCGGGCATGGATGTGTGTGATGTCCTTAGGTTAGTTAGGTTTAAATAGTTCTAAGTTCTAGGCGACTGATGACCTCAGAAGCTAAGTCGCATAGTGCTCAGAGCCATATGAACCATTTGAACTAACTGCTTCCAGTTGCTGACCTGCTCTAATGTAGCTAAATGACAAAGGATCTTTCTTTCAATGTATGCGCAGCACAATACACTTGTCCACATTGAGATTCAATCGCCATTCCCTGTACCATGTGTCAATTCGTTACATATCCGCCTGCATTTCAGTACAATTTTCCGTTGTTACAACCTCTCGATATACTACAGCATCATCCGCAAAAAGCCTCAGTGAACCTCCGATGTTATCCACTAGGCCATTTATGTGAATTGTGAATAGCGACGGTCCTACGACACTACCCTGCGGCACACCTGAAATCACTCTTACTTCGGAAGACTTCTCTCCATTGAGAATGACATGCTGCTTTCTGTTATCTAGGTACTCTTCAATTCAATTCTACACAATTGCTCTGATAGTCCATATTCTCTTACTTTGTTCATTAAACGCCTTGTGGAAGTCAAGAAACATCTACCCGGGAACCCGTGTCTATGGCCCTCTCTGCCTCGTAGACGAATCGCGCGAGCTGGGTTTCACACGTTCGTCTTTTTCTAAACCCATGCTGATTCCTACAGAGTAGATTTCTAGTCTCCAGAAAAGTCATTATAATCGAACATAATACGAGTTCCAAAATTCTGCAACTCATCGACGTTAGAGATATAGGTCTATAGTTCTGCACATCTGTTCGACGTCCCTTCCTGAAAACGGGGATGACCTGTACTCTTTTCCAATCCTTTGGAACGCAACGCTCTTCAAGAGACCTACGGTACACCGCAGCAAGGAGGGGGCAAGTTCCTTCCCGTACTCTGTGCAAAATCGAACAGGTATCCCATCAGGTCCCGCGGCGTTTCCTCTTTTGAGCGATTTTAATTGTTTCTCTATCCCTCTGTCGTCTATTTCGATATCTACCATTTTGTCATCTGAGCGACAATCTAGAGAAGGAACTACAGTGCAGTCTTCCTCTGTGAAACAGAGGCCTTGCGTTACCATGGAGAAGGAGAAGTTTGTTTGCATTTTTGTGGCGACTAACATGCTCAAGTCGTTCCGTCGTTCCGGCACGCAGGAGATCGGAGAGGTTTGCGCGGCCGTGTTGCGATGATGAGAGACGCCTCGCCCAACGACACACCGTGCTTTTGTTCATGACCAAGTTTCCGTAGGCATTCTGCAAGCGCCTTTGAATATCTCCGATGCTCTGGTTTTCCGCCAAAAGAAAATCAATAACAGCTCTCCGCTTGGAACGGTCCGCCGTTACAGACGCCATTTTGAAGGCTGTGTATAGCGTCGCCGCCTATCGCAACTTACTAAAACTATAGGGACTGAAGTTGCAATATTCAACCATGTCCCAAACAAACTCCGCATCTTTTTCAACGGAAATTCGCCGAGAGAGTAACGTGTTGCCCCTCGTAGAATTAAAAACCGTTCGACCGCAGTAGTACACTTCTTGTCAGTGGTAATTGCAGATGACGTTCGTTGATCCACGATACCTGATTCTTCACCGCCATCTCCTGCCACCATGGTCTAATATGGCCAGTGGATGGTCTCATTTTGTCCGAAACCGGTCACCGTTGCCAGTAAATATTTCATTGCGCTCAAGACTGTATTCAGTTCAATTTTAATATTAAATACGAGACATTAACTCTGTAGCTCAAGCGTCAAGCACAACAAACACGGTTGTCAATAACGTATGTTTGATACACATTTATAAAGCGTTTACATAACACTAGACGCAGGCGTATGGAGGTGAGGAAGGAAGATTGTAGTTAAAGATCAAATATGAGCATGAAAATTATGTTCACGAATTTCTCTTTTTCAGAAATGCTTTTCACTCTATTGCCAAACTGCATTTTATTTTTCTGTCTACTTCAGCCATCGTCACTTATTTTGCTGCACAAATAACAAAAAGCATCTACAACTTTCAATTTTCTCATTTGCTACTCTAATTCCCTCAGTATCGTCCATTTTAATTCGACTACATTCCACTATCCTTATGTTACTTTTATGGTATTCATCAAATATCCTCCTTTGAAGACACTATCCACGACGTTAAACTGATTTTCCAAGTCTTTTGCAGTGCCTGACAGAATTACAATGTGATCGGCAAAAATCGAAATTTTTGTTTCTCCTCCCATTCTCATAAATTATCTTGTACAAGAAAGCACGCTTCGTTTAATAATAACCAAGGGACCGGATTTTTACAACACTCGGACCTATGGCAAAGTTTTAAAAAAAGGTTCAAGTGTGTGTGAAATCTTATGGGACTTAACTGCTAAGGTCATCAGTCCTTAAACTTTCACACTACTTAACCAAAATTATCCTAAGGACAAACACACACACACATACTCGAGGGAGGACTCGAACCTCCGCCGGGACCAGCAGCAAAGTCCATGGCTGCAGCGCCTTAGACCGCTTTTTTTTTTTTTTCTTCTCTTTCAATCTCATTTTGTTCATTTCGTTCGTTGCATCTGCTCGGAGCGGATGTCGTAAGACATCCGTTTAAGTTCGTTGTTGATCGATTAACTCAGTTTTTTTTATTACAGAGAGCAGCTAACCCTCTGACTCAACACGATGAGCTACCGTGTCGGCTGCCGCAAAGTTTAAAGCAAACTTTATTCACGAATAACATACCTAGAGGCACTCGGACCCATGGTAAAGTTTAAAGCAAACTTAAATCTCGGATAACATACCAACGGTCTCACACGTGATTCTGAAAGACTGGTAATACTGCAATACGCGCAACGAGAGCCCCTATAAGCCCTTCTACACTTTTCCAAGCGTGAGTGAAACCACCCTCGCCTGCTCCCTGCCTTTGTCTCTTCAGCACCTAAGCTTTGGGCATTCCGGGAATCCCGACTGCACGGTGGAGATCCCTAACGGAACTCAGAGTGCTGTATTGCTCCGCTTCCTGGTAGCAGCTTGTTTTCGTTTGTCAGGTCTCCATTGTGAGAAACGTTGTTTCGCTTTTCGTGTCAGAGCCAATATCACCGAGTAGCTCTCGAGAAGTTGTCTGTCGCCGAGCCCGTAGGTGCACACTTCAACATGAGTTTCCTACTGGGAACACACTCCCACACGGGCGACATAGTAATACGCATCTCTGGTGTGGAGAAACAACTGAAAGATCTGAAAGCAAATAAATCATCAGGTCGGATGGAATCCAAATTCGTACAAGGAGAGTCTACGGCATCGGCCCCTTACCTAGCTTGCTTTCATTGTGAATCTCTCGTCCAGCAAAAAGTTCCAAGCAACTGGAAAAAAATCTCAGGTGACTCCAGTATATACGAGTAAGAAGGGCAAAAGAACCGACACGCGAAATTTCAGACCAATAGCTCTAACTTTGATTTGCTGCAGAATCCTTGAACATATTCTCAGTTCGAATATAATAAATTTTCTTGAGACCGAGAAGCTAACGTCCACGAATCAGCTTGGTTTTAGAAAGCACCTCACATGATACACTGCGGACTATGGATGAAGGGCAACACTCAGATTTCATACTTCTAGGTTTCCGGAAAACATCTGACACGGTACCCCATTGCAGGCTTAACGAAGGTACGAGCATAAGAAATAAGTTCACAGATATGTGAATGGTTCGAGGACTTCTTAAGTAGTAGAACGCAGTATATGTCCCTCGATGGCGAATGTTCATCGGAGACAAGGGTATCAACAGGAGTACCACAGGGAAGTGTGACAGGACCGCTGTTGTTCTCTGTATACATAAATGATTTGGCGGACAGGGTGGGCAGCTGTCTGCGGATGTTTGCTGATGATGCTGTGGTGTACAGCAAAATGTCGATGATGAGTGACTGTAGGAAGGTACAAGACGGTGTGATGAATGGCTGGTAGCTCTGAATGTGGAAAAACTTAATGGGGCACGAGCAGGACAAACAAACATCTAATGTTCGGTTACAGTATTACTAGTGTCCTGTTTGACACAGTCAAGTCGTTCAAATATGTAGGCGTAGCTTTGCAAAGCTATATGAAATGGAAGGAGCATGTGAGAACTGTGTTAGGGAAGGCGGGTTATAGACTTCGGTTTATTGGGAGAATTTTAAGAAAGAATGGTTCACCTGTAAAGGAGAACGCATGTAGGACGCTGCTGCGACCTATTCTTGAGTATTTCTCGAGTATCTGGTATCCGTATCAGGTAGGTTTGAAGAAAGACATCGAAGCAACACAGAGGCGGGCTGCAAGATTAGTTACCGGTAAGTTCGAACAACACGTTAGTGTTACGGAGATGCTTCGGGAACTCAAATGGGAATCCCTGAAGGGAAGGCGGCGTTCTTTTCGAGGAACACTGTTGACAAAATGTAGATAAGAGGCATTTGATGATGACTGCAACGATTCTACTGCCACCAGCATACATTGCGCATAACGACCACGAAGATAAGATTCGAGAAATTAGAGCTCATACGGAGGCATGCAGACAATCGTTTTTCCCTTATTCTGTTTGCGAGTGAAACAGGAAAGGAACTGAATAGTAGTGGTACAGGATACCCTCCGCCAAGCACCGTACGGTGGCTTATGGACAATCTATATACATGTACATCTCATCCTGCGTCCGTAGAGAAATCCTTCCACCGTTCCACACCGTTTTCTCCGGCACACCCACTTTGCAGGTGTTACTCATCGACAGAATGGACCAGGGTTTATCGGAATGTTCGTCACAAATTCCTGCAGCTAGACTTCAGATCCAATTGGTTGGATGTTATCTAAGGGGAGGTTACCACTGGACAGAAGTTAACATAGCAGTTGAAAATCAGGCCCCCTCAGTAGAAAGGGTCAGTTACAGGATAAACCTCGGACTTATATATATATGAAGATGGTATCTGTTATTTCAGACATGTCCGAAAGAACAGATATATTTTTAGTTAAGGCTCACCAGCCATTTGACAATCTTCTTCTGTGCAGATGCACAAACAGTGCCGGAACTCTTACGGGAACTGGCAAAAAGCCGCGAGTAATTTGTATAATTGGAAGGGTCACTATGAGTATAGCGCAGGACAATAAACTGAGAATGTGGGTCTCACGGGAGGCGTGCCAGAGATACGTTTCTGCATTTCCAGTATGAGATTTTCACTCTGCAGCAGAGTGTGCGCTGATATGGAACTTCCTGACAGATTAAAACTATGTGCTGGACCGAGACTCGAACTCGCGACCTTTGTCTTTCGCTGGTAAGTGCTCGACCATCTGAGCTACCCAAGCCCGACTCACACCCCGTCCTCACAGCTTTACCTCAGCCAGTACCTCGTCTCCTACTTTCCAAACTTCACAGAAGCTCTCCTGCGCCTAAGCCATGTCTCCACAATAATCCTTCTTTCCAGGAGTGCTAGTTCTGCAAGGTTCGCAGGAGAGCTTCTGTGAAGTTTGGAAAGTAGGAGACGATGCACTGGCGGAGGTAAAGCTGTGAGGACGGGGCGTGAGTCGTGCTTGGGTTGCTCAGATGGTAGAACACTTGCCCGAGAAAGGCAAAGGTCCTGAGTTCGAGTCTCCGTCCGGAACACAGTTTTAATCAGCCAGGAAGTTTCATAAGTTCCTGCAGTCGCACAATCCTCTGTGTCCTCGGTGGCTCAGATCTACAGAGCGTCTGCCATGTAAGCAGGAGTCCCGGTCGGGGCACACATTTTCAACTGTACCCGTTGCCTTACATCAACTCCTGTATGCAGCTAGGGGTATTCATTTCACTGTAATCAAGGACTTACATTCATTTGTTCAGATAAAAACGAGGAAGAAATTGCCGGGAATCGCCAGAACGAGTCGTGGCACCAGAGGGATTGGAACGCTTCTGCTAAGTGACATTTCTGCGGAGTGAAACTTGTATTGAGCCTAGGGCGTTTGTTGGGATATGCGGCTTTTCGCAGGTACAGGCGCACTAAGAAGTCTAGCAGTACAGCACAGCGTGATGTAGTCGACGAAACGTCTTCAGACGGAGAGAGGTAAATGAATGTAAATGCATGTCATTTGCCTGCGATGCCGCTCAACGATTATTCGCAGATTCTCTGATGGAGAATGCCGCGATGATTCCCTACAAGACCTGTGGCCTTTGCCATGGTCTTGTCAGTCTTCATTAGAGAGTATTTCAAAGATTTCAAGACACATTTAGTCACATTTCTGTCGTTTTCAAGAAAAACCACGAGGGCTAATCTCATCACGTCCGCAATTAAACTTCTTTACGAGACTGTCAGTGAGCATGATGGACATTACATTAATTTTCAGCGTTTACGTAATTTCCAGTTGTTGCGACGTTTTCTTCGTCACTGCAATTTCTAGGCTCAAAAGGTTCAAATGGCTCTGAGCACTATGGGACTTAACATCTGAGGTCATTAGTATCCTAGAACGTAGAACTACTTAAACCTAACTAACCTAAGGACATCACATACATCCATGCCCGAGGCAGGATTCGAACCTGCGACCGTCGCAGTCGCGCGGATCCGGACTGAAGCGCCTAGAACCACTCGGTCACCGGGCAGGCAATTTCTAGGCGTAGGGCACACATGTCAGAAATGATTTTAACTTGCCGTAAATTTTGAGTCTTTGTAAAGTTTTCACAGCAGTCTCATCAGTTCTAAATACTGACTTCTTTCTTCTTTTCCCAACAAAATTTAAAATCAATCGGTCAAACTGGAGGCCGTGGTACTCTGCGCTTTCTCGAAGGTTTTTTTTTCTAATCAGTACACTTTTGGATTAACTTTAGCTACTAATGTATTTGGTTTCATTCTTGAGAGACGTTATTAGTGGCTCCTTCCACTGCAATTGCACACATGTCTGGGCATATGCTCTTTATCGAACTTCTGGTCCAGAAATAGTCGTATAAGTTTTGAGGCTTTTGGTTTCAAGACGTGCTCTCCTGAATGGACAGCCAGCCGTAATTCAAGGTTCACAGGGGAAAATATTCTAGAGATGAACGTGTGCTTCTTCGTTTTCCTCATAGGTAGAAATCAGGCCGAAAAACTGAACTTCTTTCCACAAACGTCGATTAAACTAGAAAGTGAACCCATAACCTGTGTTTCAGGAAATAAACTTCTAGGTGATTGGACGATGGTAGTTTCGAAGTCCTCCACGAGAGAAGCAGGTTTCCAGCCAGACAAGTTGGTTTTAATAGTTAAATAAATGGATCATATGTATTTTGCTTTTTGTCCAGTAACTAAACGTAGACAGCTGGAAAAGTGTCTGTTTCCCAAGAACTTGTAAGATTGATGTGAAGTAGGAACAACTGTCCAAACCGCTTGTTTGGACTTCTCAACGTTCCATCCACAAAGAATTGTTCATACCTTGATAAAGATGATTTTTTTTCCTTTTCGCTGTCAGACACCAATATTCTACCGAGTGAGGTGGCGGAGTGCTTAGCACACTGGAGTCACTTTCGGGAGAACGGCGGTTCAAACCGAGTGCGGCCATCCTGGTTTAGGTTTCCGTGATTTCCCTAAATCGCTTCAGGTAAATGGCCGAGATGGTTCCTGTGAAAGGGCACGGCCTTTCGTTCGCTAATCTAATCCGATGGAACCGACCACCGGGCTGTTTTGTGGTTCTTCCCTCCCCCCGCCCCCCCCCCCCCTCGCCCCCTCTGATCAACACCAATAATCTCTCAGTCTTCTCTTGTCATTTGCAATAAAACGTTGCTGCCCTCGTTCAACAATAAAATATTTTCTTGAAAGAATATTCCTCTAGAACCGATCAGATCTTACATCTGTCCCAAGTATTTTCGGCTAATGCGATGCAGTTACTGTTCCGCACTTCTACTCATATGTGATGGTAACGATGTAGCCTCAATTGAAGCCCTCCATCTTCGACGTATATTGATGAAATTGTACTATCTATTTCCTTTGTATGCTTTTTTGCACTTGCAAATTGTTTTCTCACTTAATTTGCTGCTTCGTCTGGAACACAAACATAGCTACCTTTGCCTGAAACTGTGCTAATTTTAGTGGATAGTCTTCCTTTCTACTTATTCGCTATAATGTTTGTACAACGCCAGTAAGTTATGTCTTCTTTGGTCGTATAGTCCGCTATATATCGATCTCGTTGTAAATCAATGAAGACTTCCCTTTGGTGGTCTCGGCGAACGCCATGTACACAACACTTACAATTCGGAACACTACACTGGACTCGCATTCGGGAGGACGACGGTTCAATCCCGTCTCCGGCCATCCTGATTTAGGTTTTCCGTGATTTCCCTAAATCGTTTCAGGCAAATGCCGGGATGGTTCCATTGAAAGGGCACGGCCGATTTCCTTCCCAATCCTTCCCTAACCCGAGCTTGCGCTCCGTCTCTAATGACCTCGTTGTCGACGGGACGTTAAACACTAACCACCACCACCACGGAACACTGCTTGCCATTCAGAGATCTTCGTGCAGGGAGCGAAGGGCAGGCTGGTAACCTTTATTCTGGAACACACTGTTCCGTGGTCCGCTACCCGAAGTGTCTTGGTCTCCGTAGAAATGTCAACACATTCCATCTCTGTACGTGCCACTCTGTTCGAATGTCACAGTCTCACCACCATAGACGTGAACGTAGTTTTCCAAACGGATTGACTAATGTTCCCAGGGACGTAACATCGGTCCTATATTTGTGGTTCATTTTGTTCACGTCCGCCCCTGGTAGCTGAGTGGTCAGCGCGACGGAATGTCATACCTAACGACCCGGGTTCGATGCCCGGTTGGGTCAGAGATTTTCTCCGCTCAGGGACTGGGTGTTGTGTTGTCCTTATCATTATCATCATTTCATCCCCATCGACACGAAAGTCGCCGAAGGGGCGTCAACTCGAAAGACTTGCACCAGGCGACCGGTCTACCCGAAAGGAGGCCCTACCCACACGGTATTTCCATTTCGTTCACTAATCGATAACCACAGTCGCTCCGAACATACTGACCTTTCAGTCTTAGCAGCAACAGCAACATTACATCATGCGTCAGAGGTATGGTACAAAATACGTTGAGCGTTTCCAAAAGGTTTTTATCATCGCTCTAGGTTTGCAATGACGAATACAAGGTGGCATTCAACGAGAAGAGCTCCGAGAACTCTGTACTAATGGCCTAGCCCCACTGTCGAGAATTATTGTTATTTTTATTATTTTATTTTAACCTAAAGAACTGTAATTTCAAGAATCAAGATAAAAACAGGAAAACAAGAGAAGGAAAAAGAGAAAATTATGACAATAACGTGAGAAAATAAAGAAAGGGGCAGCGTAAAGAAAATGTAGTAGAGATCGCCAACACAGGTCCGTGTGATGGCGCACGACGCGGAGGGACACCGATTCGAATCCTGGTGGCAGATGAAGTTTAGACGGCAAGTATTTCGTCGGGAAGGGGAGGAGAGGTGGTTGCGTAAAGGTTCTTATCACTATCTTTTCGCCAATGTCCTGGATTAAATGCGAAATCTCTCCGCAGTGTCTCATGAAGTAAAGACATATGGCACTTGTTGGTGATCCGTCCGACGGATGGGGACATTAAGGGGCTATACACGCGTCCATCACCTTCGTCTACACTTCACAAGTGCAAATACGACACAGTTGTCACATACATGTAAGGGAAGAGGAAGAACAACACTCTTTCTGCTCAGTGGCTGAACCCACCACGTGGGGTATCCCAGTCAAGAATGTCATAAGGGGCTATACACGCGTCCATCACCTTCGTCTACACTTCACAAGTGCAAATACGACACAGTTGTCACATACATGTAAGGGAAGAGGAAGAACAACACTCTTTCTGCTCAGTGGCTGAACCCACCACGTGGGGTATCCCAGTCAAGAATGTCATAAGGGGCTATACACGCGTCCATCACCTTCGTCTACACTTCACAAGTGCAAATACGACACAGTTGTCACATACATGTAAGGGAAGAGGAAGAACAACACTCTTTCTGCTCAGTGGCTGAACCCACCACGTGGGGTATCCCAGTCAAGAATGTCATACATTTACATTTTGAGCGGACTGATACCAGCTGAAATCTGTTGGCAACAGTCTCATTTAGAGATTATTAGAGACCATCAGAGATACTATATTAGAGGGAAAATGCATCTGCGCCTATCTTTGAAGAAAAGAGGAGTGAAGTATGCAAACATAAAACTCTTTGGCGGACTACCCACGGAAATACAATATCTATCGGACTAGATTTAAACTATTTCTCCTTAACAATGCTTTCAGTACAGTAGAGAAGTTCTTAGATGAAAGTAACTAATGAATTAAAAACTTGAAGAGGCAAGCATGTAGCCATATAAACATATTTATAAGAAGTGTTCGAGTGACACTTTCCACATCAAAATGTTTGCAATGTAATTTTTTTAAATTTAGTATTTTATTTATCCTTGAAATGAGACATTTACCTTCTTCTGCTACTCTATGGATACCTCCACTCGAGACTGCAGACCTATGAAAAAGAACAAATGTACAAGCTAACAAGAAGCCCACCTTGCTCACTTCAGTAACGTATTCATTAGACAATGTGGCCAACTTTCAAGCAACAATGGGCCGTAACGACCCAGCCCAACATCTAAAAAGGGTAGGAGTATCTTCCACAAATTAATGAATTCAAATCACGTGCTTATATGCTCAGGTTTGGATGCAGTAGCAGGGAAGGAAGGCAGTATCTGCAAGTAACCCTCAAAACACCGTCTGAAGACCCAGTGGTACCGACCGGCCTTCATCCTCAGCCCTGAGGTGTCACCAGAGGCGAATACGGAGGGTCACGTGGTCAGCACATCACTCTCCCTGTCGTTGCGACTTCGTGACCTGTGCCGCTACCTCTGAGTCAAGTAGATCCTCAGTTGGCCTCACAAGGTTGAGTGCACCACGCTTGCCAACAGCACTCGGCAGACCCGGATGGTGACCCACCCAAGTGCTAGCCAAGACCGACAGCGCTTAACTTCGGTGATCCGATGGGAACCGGTGTTACCACTGCGGCAAGGCCGTTGGCAAATAACACTCATACGCCAAAAATAATGTGTTCTAACTTTTTGCAACCTTCTCTATGCTATTATTTACATCTACAAATTTTACTATACATTATAAATAACCTCTAACTTTTACTATTACTATTATTATTTTCAAAGTAATTAATGCACTCCGCCCCCAGGCCACAAGTGGCCCATCGGGACCATCCGACAGCCGTGTCATCCTTGGGTGAGGATGCGGATAGGAGGGGCGTGTGGTCAGCACACCGATCTCCCGGTCGTTATGACGGTTTTCTTTGATCGGAGCCGCTACTGTTCGGTCGAGTAGCTCCTCAATTGGCATCACGAGGCTGAGTGCACCCCGAAAAAAGGCAACAGCGCAAGGCGGCCTAGATGGTCACCCTTACAAGTGCTGGCCACGCCCGACAGCGCATAACTTCGGTGATCTCCCGGGAACCGGTGTATCCAAGGCCGTTGCCTTCAAAGTAATTATTTATAAAGTTATTTATAGTTTCGTGTTGATATACACTGAGATGTAAGATGTATTATGGATTCCCCTTCTTCTTTCTCTTGGCCTTTACTCCTTATCTTCATGGGGTCGATCGAATGTCCTTCCAGTCACCCTCTCCCCACCTACCCCCTTCCCTCCTCCCTCCCGGATAAAATATGTGTACGTACTCCACCTGTAGCGTTAGGCAGATGCTTTTTAAATGTTAGAGAATAATGGTGAGACATGGGTACTAGGGGGGTATGCACCTATTCGGACGTGGGAAACCGCCCAAAAAGCATATCCAGATTGGCCAATACACCGACGTTCGTCGTTAATACGCCGGGCAGATAAGATCTGGGGCCAGCGCCCCTCTCCGAATCCCGGAAGCGGCGTATTAACGCGCGTTGCTATCCGGTCAGTATAAATGTACGAGACGTGTTCGGAAAGTAAGGTCCGATTAGGCGCAAAATGGAAACCAGTGTGAAAATCCGATGGAACTGTGCACAGATGTGTTGGGCAGTGTCATTGTCTTTAGTGTGCCTGTCGATAGCTCTTTTCAGTTCACAGCGCAAAGTAATCCAGTAGAAATGCCTAAAACAGTAGTGTCTGCCGCCAACTACACTACTGGCCATTAAAATTGCTACACCAAGAAGAATTACAGATGATAAACGCGTATTCACTGGACAAATACATTATACTGGAACTCACATGTGATTACGTTTACACGCAATTTGGGTGCATAGATCCTGAGAAATCAGTACCCAGAACAACCACCTCTGGCCGTAATAACGGCCTTGATACGCCTGGGCATTGAGTCAAACAGAGCTTGGATGGCATGTACAGGTACAGTTGCCCATGCAGCTTCAACACGATACCACAGTTCATCAAGAGTAGTGACTGGCGTATTGTGACGAGCCAGTTGTTCGGCCACCATTGACCAGACGTTTTCAATTGGTGAGAGATCTGGACAATGTGCTGGCCAGGGCAGCAGTAGAACATTTTCTGTATCCAGAAAGGACCTGCAACATGCGGTCGTGCATTATCCTGCTGAAATGTAAGGTTTCGCAGGGATCGAATGAAGGTTAGAGCCACGGGTCGTAACACATCTGAAATGTAACGTCCACTGTTCAAAGTGCCGTCATTGCGAACAAGAGGTGACCGAGACGTGTAACCAATGGCACCTCATACCATCACGCCGGGTGATACGCCAGTATGACGGTGGCGAATATACGCTTCCAATGTGCATTCATCGCGATGTCTCCAACCGCGGATGCGACCATCATCAAGCTGTAAACAGAACCTGGATTCATCCGAAAAAATGACGTTTTATCATTCGTGCACCCAGGTTCGTCGTTGAGTACACCATCGCAGGCGCTCCTGTCTGTGATGCACCGTCCAGGGTAACCACGGCCATGGTCTCCGACCTGATAGTCTATGCTGCTGCAAACGTCGTCGAATTGTTCGTGCAGATGGTTGTTGTCTAACAAACGTCAACATCTGTTGACTCAGGGATCGAGACGTGGCAGCACGATCCTTTAAGCCATGCGGATAAGATGCCTGTCATCGCGACTGCAAGCGATACGAGGCCGTTGGGATCCAGCACGGCGTTCCGTATTACCCTCCTGAACCCACCGATTCCATATTCTGCAAACAGTGATTGGATCTCGACTAACGCGAGCAGCAATGTCGCGATACGATAAACCGCAATCGCTCTGAAAAGCTAATCATTTGAGTATCCCAGCAGGTTAAATTTAGCGTCTGCAGCACGTCATCTTCGTGGTGTAGCAATTTTAATGGCCAGTAGTGTATTTATTTATTTGGTGGGTGATTTCACCCGAAGCTATGCAGCCCACGTAATATAAACGTCATGCGTTTCTTTGTTCAAGACTATTTTCAGTCGCATTCTGAAGGGACAATGAACACGCCCCTGCAGCGTTTTCGATGTGAAGTGTTGTGACCACCCACAATACAGCCCTTAATTGGCTCCCTCCATTGTTCATCTCTGCTCACATGAACCGCTGGCTCCGACGACAACATTTTGCCACAAACAACGAAAGGCAGACCGGCGTAGAGAATTGGCGGAAAGCACAGGCGGATGCTTTCTGTGACGAGGGTACTGGAAAGTTAAAAACGCCACGACAGGTGTCTGAGACGGAGCAGCGACTATTTAGAGTGTTAGCTGCAAGCTGTGGCTAACTGTTGCGAATAAAAATTTTTTGACGTTCACTGTGGTTTTCATTTCACGACCGATCGGACCTTACTTTCCGAACAGCGCTCATACTATGCATCAATTACTAAAAGCGGATGTAACAACACCTCTTACTTATCCTGATATGGCATTTTTCATACTTCACATTATATCAATTATGACACATGTTTCATAGGAGGTATTGCACCTAGTAGCCGGCCGCGGTGGTCTAGCGGTTCTAGGCGCTCAGTCCGGAACCGCGCGACTGCTACGGTCGCAGGTTCGAATCCTGCCTCGGGCATGGATGTGTGTGATGTCCTTAGGTCGGTTAGGTTTAATTAGTTCTAAGTTCTAGGGGACTGATGACCACAGCAGTTAAGTCCCATAGTGTTCAGAGCCATTTGAACCATTTTTGAACACCTAGTATGGGATATTGTTGTTATTGTAGTAGTCTTCAGTCCCGAGACTGGTCTGATGCAGCTCTCCATGCTACAATATCTTGTGCAAGCTGCTTCATCTCCCACTACGTACTGCACCCTACATCCTTTTGAATCTGCTTAGTGTATTCATCTCTTGGTCTCCCTCTATAATTTTTACCCTCCTCGCTGCCCTCCAATATTAAATTGGTGATACCTTGATGCCTCAGAATATGTCCTGCCAACCGATCCCTTCTTCTAGTCAAGTTGTGCCACAAACTCCTCTTCTCTCCAATTCTGTTCAATACCTCCTCATTAGTTATGTGAGCTATCCATCTAATCTTCAGCATTCTTCTGAAGCACCACATTTCGAAAGCTTCTATTCTCTTCTTGTCTAAACTAGTTATCGTCCATGTTTCATTTCCGTACATGGCTACACCCCATATTAAATACTTTCATCAACGACTTCCTGACACTTAAATGTATACTCGATGTTAACAAATTTCTCTTCTTCTGAAACGTATTCCTTGGCATTGTCAATCTACATTTTATATCCTCTCTACTTCGACCATCATCAGTTATTTTGCTCCCCAAAAAGTAAAACTCCTTTACTACTTTAAGTGTCTCATTTCCTAATATAATTCCGTCAGCATCACCCGACTTAATTCGGCTACATTCCATTGTCCTCGTTTTGCTTTTGTAGATGTTCATCTTATATCCTCCTTTCAAGACACTGTCCATTCCGTTCAACTGCTCTTCCAAGTCCTTTGCTGTCTCTGACAGAATTACAATGTCATCGGCGAACCTTAAAGTTCTTATTTCTTCGCCATGGATTTTAATACCCACTCCAAATTTTTCTTTTGTTTCCTTTATTACTTGCTCAATGTACAGATTGAATGACATCGGGAATAGGCTACAGCCCTGTCTCACTCCCTTCCCAACCACTTCTTCCCTTTCGTGTCCCTCGACTCTTATAACTGCCATCTGGTTTCTGTACAAATTGTTAATAGCCTTTCGGTGCCTGTATGGGATATAAAAATCAGAAACAGCCACGTCAGCGAGAAAATTAAAAGAAGTAAAAATATGCAGTTTACATTTACTTGTGAGGAGCAGAAAAGTAATGATAAATTGCAGATAGGTTCATTCAGATTATGAGCCACATGAGAATTTGAAACTAAGCTGGTAGTACAAAACTAATGAAGAAAGGAAAAAAATAAATGGCGTTACTGTGTGGGAAACGAAAAGAGGGAGGAACTAAGCCAAGAAGCATACCGGAAAGAAGAAGCCAGCATTTATTTCGCTGGACAAGCGTGTTAATTTATAACAGGATAAGTTGCGAAATTAACAAGAGAAAATGCTTCAACTTTTTTGAATGCGACAGGGTATTCAGCTACCGGCATGCATAGAGCGCAGGGCGACTTATTCCAGAGGCGGACAGTAACAATGGGGAATGAGTTTGAAAATCTTTTTGTTTTATGGATAAGTACAATTAAGGTACTTGACAAGTCAGGCCTTATGTTTCAGTTATGATGATATGACCGATACTTTATCTGTGACACAATGTACTGGGGTAAGTGCACTATGAGGAGCTGAGGAAATAAATATTGACTATGTTAGCCCAGTTTCACATCTGGCCACAGTCATTCTAACAGGACCCTTGAAGCACTGACATGGTTTAATAGGCAATATTAGACGTAACGCACAAATACATACTTGGTTGTAATCACCTAGAATTTTCAGTACTCGTTCCTTGTTGAATTACACTGCAGCAGTAAAAGTCGGGTCCTACAGTCCAGGGCAGCGCCTTTGACTAATAATAACAATGATCGAGGTCAAAGGTTCGAACCTCACCGCCACTTAAATTTTCAATAAAAATCATCAGCAATAGAGGCCAAAGATTTCAGGTATAATTATTCCTCCCTGAGTCTGCCAATGGTGTTTCCATAGAAGGCGGTGGAATAGGCACAGGTTTAGGGCATCAACTTTCCCTTGGGACGGGAAACTGTCCCTAAAAGGCAAAAGAATAAATGTTGATAAACGGCATGAGGATGCCCAAGCAATGGAAACTACTGCATTAAAGACACATAATGTGTCTCTCCATTGGCAAAAGACTTAATCCCTCATTCGGATCTGTGGAAGGAGACTGCCAAGGGGGTGGTAATCATGAGAAACAGATTCGATAATCAGCGAAATGATAACATACTACAAGTCGAAAAACGGAATGTCAGAAGTTTGAAAGTGGTAAGGAAACTACAAAATCTGAAAAGGGACATGCAGAGGCTCAGTCTACATATAATGGGGGTCAGCGAAGTGAAATGGAAGATAACAGTTTCTGGACAGACGAATAAAGGGTAATACTCGTATCAATAGCACTCTAAAATGCTATAAAGCGAGTAGAATTCTTTGTGAATAACTTGGCCAGGGAATGAGTACTATGATGAGTATTATGAACAGTTCAGTTACAGGACACTTCTCATCATCATCGACGTACACCAACACCTGTTTTCGCTCTCGCCTGGAAAGGTGGCGACACGAGCCCGTCTGCAACGTGACACGGGAGATCATGTTCTCGGGTATAGAATTCGCGTCATCTACGTCACTTTTCAAGAAAAACTTGATTTCGAGAACTCCTCAGATCTCGGTTCTCGAATTGCTCAATCCTAATACCTGGCCCTGCTGCTGTTCAATAGCCCCTCTACGTCAAAAAATGTTTGCGTATGATATCCTCATGTCGTTAACTTGCCGGATCTGAAGGTAGACGGGCCAGGAGACCATTTTCATTTCAAGTACCCATGTTGTAGTACTGAAGTACATGACACATTCTTAGCTAGTAAAATCGGGTTCGAAGTGTAAAATTAGCTTAGTGTTATTTCAATTTCACTTACGTAAACTATCTAAATTTTACTGACCAATGCATTTCTTTTCATATGACTTAAATGCCCTGCTGCAGCACGGTAAAGAAAGAAGCCAACGAAAAAATCGTAACATTTTTTCTGTTTGTTTAAAAAACACCGACTGGAAAGTCGGGTACCAGCTGCCTCAATCTACCTGCCTCAGCACCTTTAAAATTTTTTTCCAAAAATTTTGGCATGTGAACATATCCGCTCTTTTTTATGCTGCAGCGGCAACGTGAAGGAGACGGAGAAGTAATAAATTTTGGAATAGAATGAGCGACGGAGACAGTGGCAGTGTGACAAAAGAGACCGACACTGTGGCAGCGGAACATAGTTGATAATGAAGGAACAGTGCTAGGAAAAGAGTGAAGGAGACAGTGCCAGGTGGGACCGGGGGGGGGGGGGGGGGGGAGGGGAAGGAATGAAGAGAGAGTGGAAGTGGGTGAGAGCCCATAGTACTGAGAGACAGACTGCATGAAAATGACAGTCAGGAAGAGCAAAATAGTTACAGTTAGAAGAGACAGCAGAAGTAGGAAAGAAGAATGAGATATTAGCAGCAAGAAGGAGACAGTGATTTTTAGAGGAGACTGTAGTAGTAGGACAGAACGAAGGGGACTGTGGCTGTGACGCACGAGATCCTAACAGAGAGAGACACAAATAATGGCAGTGAGTTGGTTTGAATGGGTATGTGGGAAAGGGCAAATGATAGTGAACAGATGTGAACGACTTAACAGCGATGGACTAGTGAGTGTTAGTGGAGTGAACAGATGTGAACGACTTAACAGCGATGGACTAGTGAGTGTGAGTGAGTTATAACTAGGGGAATTTGTGGGAGTTTGAGGTGAGTTACACGTTAAAAAAGTCGCGAATAAGTTCGCGTGCCAAAAATTTTGGGAAAACTTTTAAAGATACTGAGGAAGGTAGAATGAGAGAGCTGGGATCCCACTTTTCATTCAGTCTTTTCAATTAAGCGGAACATGTTCCCATTTTTTGTGCACCGCATTTTTCCGCTAGTTACATTTTTCTTCAAGTCTGGGTGTATTTCGCCTGTCTCATACATCTTGTACGCCATGTGGAATAGTTATGTCATCGCTGGGCCTTCAAAGGCTATCAGTACTTCTGACGGAATGTCGTCTACTCCAGGGGCCTTGTTTCGAATTAGGTCTTTCACCCCTCCGTCAATCTCTTCTTGCAGTATCATATCTCCTATCTCATCTTCGTTATCTTCCTCTTTTCTTTCTATAAAATGGCCTTTATTTCCCTCTTGTAGCCTTTCTATACGTTCTTTAAAACTCTTAGCTTCATATCAATAAATATTTTAAACCATATAATTTTATACATTTTTACCGAATGAGAAGTTTTCAACGTTACTGACTACACATGGCGTGTTCTTAGTTATGCTTACTTCACCGACGAAAATCCCTTTTTTACAACTGTGGTCTGACATTTAGAAGATTGTAATACATCTGAATGCCTAAATAATATCTCCACGCAAAAACCTCACATTCCCACAGATGTCATGTTGTCGTGGTCTTCAGTCCTGAGACTGGTTTGATGCCGCTCTCCATGCTGGCCTATCCCGTGCAAGATTCTTCATCTCCGAGTAACCACTGCAACCTACATCCTTCTGAATCTGCTTAGTGTATTCATCTCTTGGTCTCCCTCTACGATTTTTACCCTCCACTCTTCCCTCCAATTCTAAATTGGTGATCCCCTGCCTCAGAACGTGTCGTATCAAGCGATCCCTTCTTCTTGTCACGTTGTACCACAAATTCCTCTTCTCCCCGATTGTATTCGGTACCTCCTCATGAGTTATGTGATCTACCCATTTAATATTCAGCATTCTTCAGTAGCACCACATTTCGAAAGCTTCTGGTCTCTTCTTGCCTAAACTATTTATCGTCCATGTTTCACTTCCGTACATTGCTACACACCATACAAATACTTTCAGAAAAGACTTCTTGACAGTTAAATCTACACTCGATGTTAACACATTTCTCTTATTCAGAAACGCTTGTCTTGCCATAGCAAGTCTATATTTTATAGCCTCTGTAATTCGACGATCATCAGTTATTTTGCTTCCCAAATAGAAAAACTCATCTACTACTTTAAGTGTCTCATCACCTGATTTGTTTCGACTACATTCCATTATCACCGTTTTGCTTTTGTGATGTTCATCTTATATCCTCCTTTCAAGACACTGTTACGTTAAACTGCTCTTCCAGGTTCTTTGCTGTCTCTGACAGAATGAAAATATCGTCGGCAAACCTCATAGTTTTTATTTCTTCTCGATGGATTTTAATTCCTACTCAAATTTTTTCTTTTGTATCCTTTACTGTTTGCTCAATATACAGATTGAATAACATCGGGGATAGGATACAACCCTGTCTCACTCCCTTCTCAACCATTGCTTCCGTTTCGTGCCCCTCGACACCTATAACTGCCATCTGGTTTCTCTGCAAGTTCTAACTAGCCTCTCGCTGCTGGTGTTTTACCCCTGCCACCTTCAGAATTTGAAAGAGAGTATTCCAGAAGTGATTTCAGGTAGTGTTATAGGCCCTTTGCTGTTCCTTATCTGCTTAAACGATTTGGGAGACAATCTGAGCAGCCGTCTTTGGTTGTTTGCAGATGATGCTGTCGTTTATCGACTAATGAAGTCATCAGAAGATCAAAAGAAACTGCAAAGCGATTTAGAAAAAAATATCTGAATGGTGCGAAAAGTGGCATTGACCCTAAATAACGGAAAGTGTGAGGTCATCCACATGAGTGCTAAAAGGAACTCCTTAAACTTCGGTTACACGATAAATCAGTATAATCTAAAAGCCGTAAATTCAACTAAATACCTAGGTATTACAAATACGAACAAATGGCTCTGAGCACTATGGGACTTAACTTCTGAGGTCATCAGTCCCCTTGAACTACTTAAACCTAACTAACCTAAGGACATCACACACATCCATGCCCGAGGCAGGATTCGAACCTGTGACCGCAACGGACGCGCGGTTCCAGACTGTAGCGCCTAGAACCGCTCGGCCACCGCGGCCGGCTACGATTACTAACAACTTAAATTGGAAAGGACACATAGAAATCTTCGTGGGGAAGGCTAACCAAAGGCTGAGTTTTATTGGCAGGACACTTAGAAAATCTAACAGACCTACTAAGGACACTATCTACACTACGCTTGTCCGTCCTCTTTTAGAATACTGCTGCGCGGTGTGGGATCCTTGCGAGGGAGAACTGACGGAGTACATCGAAAAAGTTCAAAGAAAGGGAGCACGTTTTGTATTATCGCGAAATATGGGAGAGAGTGTCACAGAAATGATACAAGATTTGGTATGGAAATCATTGAAAGAAAGGTGTTTTTCGTTGCGACGGAATCTTGTCACGAAATTCCAATCACCAACTTTCTCCTCCGAATGGGAAATATTTTGTTGACACCGACCTACATAGGACGGAACGATCACCATGATAAAATAAGGGAAATTAGAGCTCGTACAGAAAGAAATACGTGTTCATTCTTTCCGCGCAATATACGAGATTGGAGTAGTAGACAATTGTGAAAGGTGGTTCGAGGAACCCTCTGCCAGGCACTTAAATGTGATTTGCAGAGTATCGATTTCGATGTAGATTTCATTAACTTCTCATGGTTGGGATTCACAGTCATGTAATATTTCTTAAAAGACATCATAGTCGCCGTTGACTGTATAAAATATTTATTTTTACTATTGCAATTTCGGCCTTTGGCCATTTTCAAGTAACAATGCAAAGTTACATTCTGTCAGAATATAAAACTGACGTCAAAATGCAGCCTTTTGACCGTGAGAGTCCCACAAGATCCGATGAGTACGACACTTATTACATCGTAATATGTTGTTAAACATATACTGAACTGTCGATGTTACCATCGATATAATAATCTATCACACATACGAGTTCAGGTGCACTGACAACATGTGGAGCCGCATGTTGTCAGTGCACCTGAACTCGTATGTGTGATAGATTATTATATCGATGGTAACATCGACAGTTCAGTATATGTTTAACAACATATTACGATGTAATAAGTGTCGTACTGATCGGATCTTGTGGAACTCGCACAGTCAAAAGGCTGCATTTTAACGACGACGATAGTTTTATATTCTGACAGAATGTAACTTTGCAGTGTTACTTGAAAATGGCCACTAGGCCGAAATTGCAATAGTAACAATAAATATTTCATACAGTCAACGGCGACTATGATGTCTTTTAAGAAAAAGTAGATGAAGATTGTCAAAAGCTTTCTCTAAGTCTACAAATGCTAAAACCGTAGGTTTGCTTTCCTTAACCTGTACTCTAAGGTAAGTCGTTGGGTCAATATTACCTCGCGTGTTCCAACGCTTCTACGAAATCCAAACTGGTCATGATACATTTGTAATTATAATACGTGTAATTGGATGATGACCTAGCCGCGCCACTTGGTGATGGTACCTCTTCCCAGGTTCAACAGGTGGATGTATATCAATCAAATGGATAAATAGTGCACTCGACAGAAAGAAATGGATGAGGCTCTTAGAGAAGCGTTTGGTCGATGAGGCCGTTGCCACATGAAAAGTAAAGTAAGACTCCCGCACGAGAATTCGTGCCCGCAATACAGGAGAAAGTGCGTGGCTCCCGGGATGTGACCACTGCGACGTTGACTATATGTCCCGTATGAATGGACCTGCAGGGAGAAGGGACGCTTTGGATACGAGAGGTGGTGAGTTTCCCGCCTACCCGTGCGGGCGCGTCAGGTGTGCTTCGGTGGCGGCGCCGGCCGTTATACCTGCGGCTGGCCTCGACTCAGGCTGCCGCCCCGCCGGTGGCGCGCTCTGTGGAAGGCCGGCTGGCCGAGGCGGTGCCTGGTTGCCTGGTTAGTTAGTTGTTACCTTGCCGGCTCGCGAGGCAGCGGCGGCGGCGGCGGCAGCAGCGGCGGTGTGAGGACCGGCACACCTGCTAACAACGCGGCACGGGCAACCATGCGCAGGTAAATTACCAGAACGGCTCTTCCTGCAACGCGCCGCTCCACCATTCAGGTGCGGGCTCCGTGACAGAGCGCGCGTCTGCTGGCTTTCTTTGTCTCGCGGCGAGTCAACTTCTTTTGCTAGCGGTAGCTGCGTGTTGCTTGCCGGCTCACCTGTACAGCCGTCCACTGCGAAACAAGTGCATGGCAGAGGGTATTTTGCAGAACTCCTTCGTATTAGGGCCTCACCATGTTACATTCGTGGGAAAAATGACTGCTTGGATGTCTCGTTGCGCTCTCTATGGGGTCACCACTTCTAACTTGGACCTCGTCCGGACGCTCTGAGAAGGGGTTATAGAAATGAAGTAAAAGAATATTTAATATAATTCCTATTTATTTAGAACACTGTTACACGAAACTTGTTGCGGCAGAATAAGTTGGTACAACAATTTTTTCGGAACATTTCACCTCTCGTAGCAAGTCTTTTTTCCCTTTTTACGTATGAAACTATGTAATTCAGACTATAGTTAAGCGGGCACTGTAAGAGTGATTCCGCAGTCCCTGACAGCAGTCGATTTCTTTCTTCAGCCCACTGGGCCGACATCAGCGAAAATATTCTTTCGACAGTGGCATTGTACGTGGGAATAGAAAACACTTGCCAAATTTTAGCAGTTGGAAATCGGGACAAAATGGGGTCTTGTCGGGATGTCGGGACGAAAAGGTCCATAACGGTGACGGTCCCGATATATCGGGACGGATGGCGACCCTACTACAGTATGTAATTAATCTAATCTTCGCGGTCCCTGTAAGCGCGACATGCAGGTGACTGTACTTTGCAAGTAGCCCTTCTCAGCCGTTTCAGGTTACGCAATACTTTCGTGACGCTCACCTCTGAGTCAAACAAACCTATGACTGTATCCACATCTACATCACGTGATTACTGTGCAAGTTACAATTAAGTGCCTAGCAGAGTGTTCACCGAAGCCTCTTCAAACTATTACTCTACCGTTCCACTCCGGAACAGTGCGTCGGAAAAAAAAACCACTTGAATCTTTCCGCGCGAGGTCTGATTTATCTTATGTTACTGTGCTGATCATTTCTTCCTTTGTAGGTGGGCGCCAACAAAATATTTTCACACTCTGAGGACACAGTTAGTGATTAAAATTTCATGAGAAACTCCTGCTGCTCAAAAAATGCCTTTGTTGTAATGACTGTTGCCCCAATTCGCGTATCATATCCGTGACTCTCACTCCCATATTTCGCGACGCAAAAAGAGCTGCCCTTCTTTGTATTTTTTCGATATCTTTCCTCAGTCCTCTCCGATTCAGATCTCACGCCGCGCAACAGCACTCCAGAAGAGCAGGACAAGAGTAGTGCAGCCACTCTCTTTAACATACCTGTGGAATTTTCTAAGATTGTACCAATAACTCGTAGAATTTTTTTCGCGTTCCCCACAGTGATATCTACGTCGTCGTTTCAAGTTAAGTTATTCGTAATTGTAATCCATAAATCTCAGCTGAATTCATGATCTTTAGATTTGTGTGATTTATCGTGTAACCGAAATCTAGCGGATTCCTTTTAGTACTCGAGTGCATTATTTCACATTTTTAATTATTTAGAGTCAATTACCATTTCTCGCACCATACAGATATCTTGTCTAAATCATTTTGCAAATGGTTTCGATCATCTGATGACTTTATATGGGGGTAAATGATAACATCATCTGAAAATAACTAAGAGTGCTGCTCAGATTGTCTCCTGAATCCCACACAGATCAGGACGAGCACAGGACCATTAACATTTTCTTAGCGAACACTGGATATTACTTCTGTTTTACTCGACGACTTTCCGTCAGTTACTACGAACTGTGGCCTTTCTTTCAGGAAATCGCGAATGCAGCCGCACAACTGAGACGATACTCCGTAGTCACGTAATTTCAATCACATGTCATTTGCAAAGAACTACTGCCCTTCTTTGTATACGTTCAATATCCCCGGTTACTCTTATCTTGTATATCTCTCACACATTTGAGCACTATTTTAGGCTGGTTCGCACGACTGTTTTATAACGGATCTCCTTTGCAGACTGCATTTTCGCAGCCCTCAACCCAAGAGCAGAAGGATGCCATCCGCTTTGCCTACGGCTGAACCTGTGTAGTCATTCCATTTCACATCTCGACAAATTGTTAAGCCAGATAGTTGTATAAGTTGAATGATTGCAGTTGTGACTAATTGGTGTTGTAGTAATAGAATTCTAGATTATTTTCCGTTATTGAAGTACGTAATTTTACATTTCAGAAAATTTAAAACAAGTTATCAGTATTTGCTGTATTTTTCAATTTTTTCAAGCTGTGGATATTTGCGGATTTTTTTCAGATAGTACTTCACTATAGACTCGTGAACATACATGAAAAGCCGGCCGAGGTGGCCGTGCGGTTTTAGGCGCTACAGTCTGGAACCGAGCGACCGTTACGGTCGCAGGTTCGAATCCTGCCTCGGACATGGATGTGTGTGATGTCCTTAGGTTAGTTAGGTTTAATTAGTTCTAAGTTCTAGACGACTGACGACCTCAGAAGTTAAGTCACATATTGCTCAGAACCAGCTATACACAAAAAGTTTGAGGTTATTATTAATATTTTCTGTTAGATCATTAATTTACACGAACAGTTAGGGTCCCGACACATTTTCCTGTGGCACATCTAACTCATCCCTTCTTCTGTTGATGACTATCCAACCTAGATAAGATCCCGATTGAGCCGATGTGACCATCCCATTTCATACACTCACAGACTGTTACACCCAGGTACTTGTATGAGTTAAGTGGCTCCCATGATGAGTCATTAATATCACTGTCATAAGATACGACGTTTTGATCATTTCTCACACAGTTTTACATTTCGGGTCTTTAAAGTAAGTGGTCAATTTCTTCAATATTTCAAAATATAGCCAAGATCTCAGGGGATACTGGTGCTGTGTTTTTTTTCGCTAATAACCTGTGGAACACACTATCGCTTGGTAAGATTTTCCGTCCGTTTGCTTTGTAGGCAATACTCCAACTCAGCAACTCAGCTCCCGCTGCAGTCTGGAAGGAATCTGCTATCCTGTTATACTGGCTGGATGAGCTTCATCAGATATCCATATCCACATTATTTGAATCATCGTAAACTGCTTGTTAGAGCGTGCCTTTTACTTTGAGATGCAGTGTGTTCCAGGAGGAATTGTGGACGTTGTTTTTGCGATAAAGATATTTCCTCTGCTGAAGGGCATTCGTAGATTCCTTTCTGCAAACTGGTGACAAAACTCCACACGTCTTCTTTGGAGCGTCTCTTCCTTTAATGCAGAAAGCTAGAGTTCCCAAATAGAAATCTATTTACCACGAATTTGTTACAAATCTGAACCCAGTAACTGGTCGAATGAAAGTTTTCTAAACTACCTCTGCCGATTCTTCCTACGAATATCAATTTTGTAGCTGCCTTCCCCAAAACAAGACATCTATCCGAAAGTTGTTCAAATGTGTGTGAAATCTTATGGGACTTAAATGCTAAGATCATCAGTCCCTCAGCTTACACACTACTTAACCTAAGTTATCCTAAGGATAAACACACACACCCGTGCCCGAGGGAGGACTCGAACCTCCGCCGGGGTGCTCCGAAAATATACATAAGTATTTGACACTTGTGACTGATAACACTGTTAGGTCATCGACTATGCTGTAAAACAATATCTGATAATTTTTGCTAAAGTTCGAACTACGCATTTTTTTTACTGATCCTTAGTGGCCGATTGTTCCATGTTCAAGCCTCCCTTGTTACTGAAGTGGTTTTTAGAGAGTGCTCAATAAACCGCTATACTCAGACGCCGGTGAATTATGAAAAAAATCTCGAAAATGTGCTCTGATAATGGAGTAATGATGCAAAACTTCTTCTAAATATAGGATACGTTACTTGGTATTACGTAAAGTTGTAGTAGACATTCAGGGAATGAAAATTACAGCCAGTCCGATCATACATGGAAGTATGAAATTCAAACGGCCACACATACTTTTTGTCCATAACGACCACCTAGGCAGGCCTATTCTACCTCTGTAACACTTAATAAAAATTAAACAACAGTTCCAGTTGTAAGACTGAGTTTTTGCCATCTTCGCTTTCGGTTAATGTTTACCTTCGTGGTTTCCACGACATGTTCTATGTACATGCAAAATGAACATCCAGCTCTTATTTGCACCTACTTAGCTATAATGTGCGTTCTTATATGCCAGGTTTGTACGTAGGTAGAATACACTGCGGGACACAGGTCGATAATTATTCACTATTGGCAACCTGTCTTGCCAATAAAGCTTCGTGGAAATGGAGCTGCTGTTTCATTCCTGTAATCACATGCATAATTGGATCGAGGACTTCTTTTATTGCAGAACGCCGCCGGTGGCCGTCAAGGAAGACTCATCGACAGAAATAAAACAAACAGACAGCATTCCGCAGTGACGATTAACAGCTCTGCTGTAGTCACGATATACAGGATTTAGTCCGCAATACCAGGAGATTGTTTGCGAAAGATTCTGTCATATTTTTAATACTATACGACATGAAAAATGTGGTGTTCAGGGGAGTTTATAGCTACCTTTAAACTCAAACAAATGTAAATTAATAAAAATCAGCAACAGAAAGTGTCTATTTTTATTAATTGCTTGCTAGTCTTCCTCGTATGTGAAGTCAAACCGAATGAAGAAACCGACGAAGTTGAAAGAACAAGTGCTAGACTTTTTACAAATGTATTGATTTGTATAACAGCGTTACATAAATGCACAATAAAGCGAAGTGGCGTAAATTTGTAGATTCGTGAAGGCCGGCTGTTAAACTTTCCAGAACTCGTATTCACGGAATATTCTATGTACTCCTCCTCCAAATGGATATACCAATCGCACAGATACTGCTAAAGTATGCGACCTTCGGGCCAAGAGTGTAGCCAGTGTCTGAGTTGGGAGGGAGGCTTTATTCATATTTATTTTCGCGGCAAATGACGAAATAACTCTGTTGTTTCACAAAAAATTGTTGTGGGTGCACTTGTGACCAGTCAGCACCCATTACCTGTTCCAACAAACTTATGTCTGTGTGGTGAGGCAGGTTGCGCGTCAGTTCGTATTCGTAAAATTCATTTTTGTCCTGCGCGCGCGCGTGTGTGTGCGTGTGTGTGTGTATGTGTGTGTGAAGGGGGGAGGGAGGGGAGGGAAATATGTCCTCCCCCTTGCTGAGTACGCCTACGACTCCAGCATCTATGGAATCGTTCTCGAATGGAGGGGGGAAAGCAGCACATTATACTCGAACGAGGTACTCGTTATCATTAAAAACACGATGGATTTACATTCATTGTGGAGAAAGTAAGTAACTAACTCTGGTTTATTCTGAGTTTTTTTTGCAGTACGACAGTACTTCCTCAAGACGAAGAGTGTATACTTTTATATCAGCTACTGTCATCTATGCAGAACGTTGCATCGATCAGATTTTTTTAAAAATTGTTATTTTTTAAAATCAGTACGTTACCAACGAGAGACATCCCATGAGCCTCTTGAGGAAAGAAGCGTATCTCGCAAATTCGAGAAATCAAGAACCCTGTTTCTCCTGGGGCATCTAAAAATACACCGCAATCCGCGATATGTAAACAGTTAGGGATATTGAACGCTTGATTACATTAATTACAGTATGATATCTTACATGTGAGGAGTTCTTTGCAGCCGCGAAAACAGTAACATGTTGGATTTCTTTGGGTTCCTGAAGAATTTACGGTTAAGTACTGCTTTCCCAATTCGGTCATTTTCTCTTGGGTTTCAAATAAAGTTACAGTTGGGATCATGTCAGTCCTTAGCGGTACAGCAGAGGATTCCTTTCCAGAAATACACTTGTCAGAACGATAACTGTTAAAAAGTTCGGTTCATAGCCACACCAACGGTAGAGTAAAGGAATACCTTACGAAGGAGTCCATTGATTGCAGCACGAAACTAAAAAGAATACCAGACTTACCATACTAACGAATCAGAGTTTAGTAAGACAGCTAAGACTGATCATCAAGTTTTTTTCTGAATCTAGCCTGCATATATACTGCACTGGTTTAATGCGGCCCGCCACAAGTTCCCCTCCCGTGCCAACCTCTTCATCTCAGAGCACCACTTGCAACCTACTTCCTCAATTATTTGCTGGATCTATTTCAATCTTTGTTTTCCTCTACGATTTTTACCCGCTCCAGCTCCCTCTAGTACCAATGAAGGAATAGCAAATTTTCTGGCACTGTTCCACAATTAGGCGCACTGCTCATAAACGACAGTAATATTAGCACAGTGGTGTTGTTTCCTTGAAAGACCGACATTTAGTTTTCTCCATCCAGCACATCACAATGATCTCGTGAACCAAGTGAAATACTGTATTTTTTACTTGACTGGGAAAGTATTAAATGAAAACGTTTCGAGAGTACCCACATATGAAATTCACAGCGATTTTTGCGTTGAGTCGTTAGCTTTTATATTATTATTATTCGACTAGTAGGTTACTTGTAAAAGGTCTAAGAGCTTGTCCTTTATTCGCGACTCCTTTTTGAACGTGTCGTTGTTTTACATAATATGGAGGAAACGTCGCCACAGTGAATGATTTGCCAGAAATTTAGGCAGTGTATCAAAGGGTAGGTGCCATTCACATTAACAATGCTGTGTCGCGTCTCTGTCCAACACAATGCGGAACACTGAACGCATCAGCGAATTTGTATAAAAGGTCAGCAATTTCCTGTTCGCCACAATCGCTCTGCCCGCAGTTAGCGGGAAGTGGAACACGACGCTGCAATCCCCATTCGGTGTCGACGACCGCGCCGCGACTCGACAGAAAGCGAGGGAAACGAACTGCAAGGTCGATTATTGCGTGCGAGAGTCGATTAGTAGCGCAAGCTATGGACTGCCGTTGCCACATCACACCAATCACTTACCGCATTTTTAATACTGTGTTTGCAACTGTTCGAAATCAGTCTGAAGTTAACTACAGGTATCCAAAACGGTGTGTAAGTACAGCCCAATCAAAAATCTGCTCGGTTTGTCCATGGCCAACGAACGCTGCGGTCAGCAGAGTAATTCTGTCATCTGCAGTAGGTAATGTCTCATGCTGTTTCGGAAAACGACAGTAATGTAAGACACGGTTATTACGAGGCTGTCCGCGCCGATAGCTGAGTGGTCAGCGCGCCGGTATGTCGTGCCAAGGGGCCCGGGTTCGATTCCCGGCTGGGTCGGAGATATTCTCCCCTAAGGCACTGGGTGAGGTGTTGTCCTCTTTATCATTTCATCATCATCAGCGGAAGGCAACGGGAAACCCCCACTGGAATCACTTTCCTAGACACTTGTGCGGTGGACTTGTCTGTTGAGGCTTCTCCCATGTTATGGCCTGCCGTAAGGCAGAACACAAAGTTTTTATTACAATGCTTTGCCATATTCTTCAATCTGTTGATACTTTGATACAGCTAGCGGCGGATCGGTACATGAAACCGCATAACTGTTATTCATTCGGTCTACTTTGCCCGCACTACGTATTTTTAACAGTAATTTATTAGAGGGTCAGCCGAAAAATCATGTCCCGTGCCCTGTCTGTGCGTATCTTGTTTCATAAGCTATTTAATTAGTCTCGTACATAAATTATTAGTACATTCAATTGTCAATATATTTGATACTAAGTATTCTTTTATAAGATTATGAGTCCTTAATCTCAAGTTCATTCAAATATCATCTTCTGTGTACCAGTCCCGTTTCAACGAAGCGAATAGGTTGACCTCGTAGTGTATTCATACAAACGTACGTACTGACAAGTTTAGACATTCTACACGCACTTGAGTGACCGAAACCGTCGTGTACTAGTGCCTTTGACTAAGGTTCCAAGCTACAGTAACTGTTGTTGCTGCTCCTTGTTCTATATAATCTGTGTTGTACGTCAAACAAGTATTTTTGAGATGGTGTTACTTCAAAAAATAGTTTAAAATCAACAGAATAGGGAGAAAGACTTCAAAAAAGTTTAACAAGACATCTACACGTTTTTAACTCATTTACACTTAATATAACCATGCACTTAAAGTTTATAACTCCCGGACGATGTGTCCGAGTGGTTCTAGGCTCTTCAGTCCGGAACCACGCCGCTGCTGCGGTCGCAGGTTAGAATCCTGCCTCGGGTATGGATGTGTCTGATGTCCTTAGGTTAGTTAGATTTAAGTAGTTCTAAGTCTAGGGGACTGATGACCTCAGATGTTAAGTCCCATAGAGCTTAGAGCCATTTGAACCATTTCAAAGTGTATAACACAAATAACATCAACGCGATAACAAATAAATGTACTTCAGTTTCAAGTAAGGTTCGCTTCATGATGACTGCGGAAAACAGTTTCACTTCATATCTACCGTTCCTCAGTCTGAAAATGAGGTTCTTCACATCCCGCCGACGTCGCGGTCTTCAGAGAAGCAGCATGAGCTCATTTTGGGGAGCGACGGGTAAGAAAATCGGCCGTATTCTTTCCTTAGGAGCTATTGTGGCTTCGGCGATCAAGGAAACTTTGTATCTGGATGAGAATTTGAGGTCCGCTTCTACTAAGAATGCTAATCCACTCTGCCCCGCGCACACGTCGCTCCATACGCGTCTGCAAGAGCTGTGAGGGAGGAGTGGGGGGGGGGGGGGGGGGTGTAAGAGAGGGCAGCACTTGCTCCTCCTGGAATGTCAGATACAAATCGTATACTCTGAAGAACACAGTCTTACTATGTCGTAGGTCTATGGGGTGCGACACAGAATAACAAGCTGTCATAGTCGTAATCAGAACCGAGCGAGGTGGCGCAGTGGTTAGCACCCTGGACTCGCATTCGGGAGGACGACGGTTCAATCCCGTCTCCGGCCATCCTGATTTAGGTTTTCAGTGATTTCCCTAAATCGCTTCAGGCATGTGCCGGATGGTTCCTTTGAAAGGGCACAGCCGAATTCCTTCCCCATCCTTCCCTCCCCCGAGCTTGCGCTCCGTCTCTAATGACCTCGCTGTCGACGGGACGTTAAACAGTAGTCTCGTTCTCCTCCTCCTCTCGTAATCAGAGGCATTTTTGTTAAAATCAACAGAAAATGATCTATGTTTCTGGCATCAGAAACGGCAATTTCACAGTGTTGCTCTCTCTTGTATAAATTTATGCAGATGTCGAAGCGTCGTAAGTCCATTATTTGTTGCAATCAGCAGGTAACACTTATTTACAAAATGGCATCAGTATATTCAAGTTTCACTATACGGCGGCACGTGGCTGCAGCATAGCTCAGGGTACTTGTAAGTAAACTTTCGCTACTTGAGAGGGACTTTGTGAAAGTTCAAATGGCTCTGAGCACTATGGGACTTAACATCTGAGCTCATCAGTCCCCTAGAACTTGTTGCTGTTGTTGTGGTCTTCAGTCCTGAGACTGGTTTGATGCAGCTGTTGTCCATGCTACTCTAGCCTGTGCAAGCTTCTTCATCTCCCAGTACCTACTGCAACCTACATCCTTCTGAATCTGCTTAGTGTATTCATCTCTTGGTCTCCCTCTACAATTTTTACCCTCCACGCTGCCCTCCAATACTAAATTGGTGATCCCTTGATGCCTCAGAACATGTCCTACCAACCGATCCCTTCTTCTGGTCAAGTTGTGCCACAAACTTCTCTTCTCCCCAATCCTATTCAATACTTCCTCATTAGTTATGTGATCTACCCATTTAATCTTCAGCATTCTTCTGTAGCACCACATTTCGAAAGTTTCTATTCTCTTCTTGTCCAAACTATTTATCGTCCATGTTTCACTTCCATACATGGCTACACTCCATACAAGTACTTTCAGAAACGACTTCCTGACACTTAAATCTATACTCGATGTTAACAAATTTCTCTTCTTCAGAAATGCTTTCCTTGCCATTGCCAGTCTACATTTTATATCCTCTCTACTGCGACCATCATCAGTTATTTTGCTCCCCAAATAGCAAAACTCCTTTACTACTTTAAGCGTCTCATTTCCTAATCTAATTCCTTCAGTATCACCCGACTTAATTCGACTACATTCCATTACCCTCGTTTTGCTTTTGTTGATGTTCATTTTATATCCTCCTTTCAAGACACTATCCATTCCGTTCAACTGCTCTTCCAAGTCCTTCGCTGTCTCTGACAGAATTACGATGTCATCGGCGAACCTTAAAGTTTTTATTTCGTCTCCATGGATTTTAATACCTACTCCGAATTTTTCTTTTGTTTCCTTTACTGTTTGCTCAATATACAGATTGAATAACATCGGGGAGAGACTACAACCCTGTCTCACTCCCTTCCCAACCACTGCTTCCCTTTCACGTCCCTCGACTCTTATAACTGCCATCTGGTTTATGTACAAATTGTAAATAGCCTTTCGCTTCCTGTATTTTACCCCTGCCACCTTCAGAATTTGAAAGAGAGTATTCCAGTCAACATTGTCAAAAGGTTTCTCTATGTCTACAAATGCTAGATACGTAGGTCTGCCCTTCCTTAATCTAGCTTCTAATTAGAACTACTTAAACCTTGCTAACCTAAGGATATCACACATATCCATGCCCGAGGCAGGATTCGAACCTGCGACCGTAGCAGTCGCGCGGTTGCTGACTGAAGCGCCAAGAACCGCTCGGTCACCGCGGCCGGCTCTGTATGAAAGAAGAGCGATCGTAGGACAATGAAATTTAGTGGAGGCTTTAGCAAGGACATGCGGAAGAGGAATAACGAATAAACCACCGAAAGAGACAAATTTTAGTTTCCACATGAGAGGGTATCATTTGCGCACCATATTTACGTCCCAGGTTACGAACGTTGCTCAGCATGACTACCATCTGCATCCACAACAACCTTGAGCCTCACTCGAGATTGCAGGACAATTGTCCGCAGCACTTCTAGAACCGTGAATCCTGGTATGTTCAGCTGCCGCGACATAGTTCTTGCACTGCTCGAAGATCACACGTTGCGTTCAGCATTCATAGCCATGGCAACAGCAACTTCTTCAACAATTTGTTGCGCGATTGGTCGTTGCCCTCTCTCAGGAGCAATTAGGAAATTACCAGTTAATTGGAACGTCAGAATCACGTTCTTTAACCCCAGTGCGGAAAGAGGATCTCTGTTATTCCTTTAATGCTCGATACGTGCGAAGAGGAGCAGCACTGTTGCTGTTGTTTTGCTAAAACCTGCTCACCTAGCCCAGACCCGTGTTGACTGTCTGCAATTATAATTCACACTGTAGCTTGTCTTTCAACTATACGTCGCCTAACTGCAAGTCATGGCACTACTAACAACGCAAATCCTGCCACGCACAGACTGAACATCGTTCGTATAAAACTGGTATTCATACGATAAAATGTTTTGCGCAACGGAACCTTAATTATAACCTGCCTGTACATAAAGGTTCAACGAAGTTTGCGATGCGGGCAAAATGCGGTCGGAGTTGATTCCACGTCAGGGAATCCATTCACGCTGCAGGCGAGGCAAGGAAAAGTAAAAAGCCCTCGTGGTTTTCGCGCTGCAGTAAGCACGAAGGGCGTTCTCGGAGAAACTGCGACCAGCTATTCAGCGGAACAGCTTGCAGAGCTAGCGCCTCTAGGCCGTGACGTCGACATCAGTCTGTCGTCGCTCTTCTGTCTCGCACGCATCGTTCTGTTCCTCATCGGTTTGGCACGCGGTGTGCGCTTTCACCTGCAAGGTGTTCCCAGCGCTCCGGTACCTGCTGGGTGAAAGCTGGACAGGAGCAGCACGCATGCAGTAGCTAGGGACATGAAAAAATCGGTGTTACTTTATGGCCAAAATCGGTGTTATTTTTTTGCCCTTTCCGGTGTTATTTTGTGGCAAGCTTTTTCTGTTATGAATTATCTATTTTTGTCATATTCAACCATTTTTCAATGCTATGATGAAAATGGAACTATTCCTAAGATAGTGTGGGACAAACATAAGACAAGTGCAGAGAAAAATTATTTTAACAAATAATTTTGACACAATAATTATTTAAAAACAAATACCAAAGGTAAAAATGAAAATAACAGTAGACAATTTTTCCCACCGACTAAAATATTTGTTACATAGTAGAATTTTTCATGCCACCATTGCTTTGAAACGGCATACTGCGACACTTAAAATGCAAATGAAATAAATAATCGAAAATCACACAGTGGTCGTTCGTACAAGCTCGCAAAAGTCGATAGTTGAAAGGCCACTAGTGACGTCACGACTGCTGAAAGTAGTGCGTCTGTTGAACATGGAACATTTCAACATTAAGTATGTCACTGACATCATTAGCTTTACGACAGTTCCTACGGAGACAGAGAAATTTTGTTGAAAAACGCTCATTTTGCGTTACTTCCTTAAAAACCGCCGAATTCGCGTTACTTCCTTAAAAACCGCCGAATTCGCGTTACTTCCTTAAAAACTGGTGAATTGGCGTTATTTCCTTAAAAACCACCAAAATCGCGTTATTCGTCGCGTTATCGTTTAAACGAATTTTTCCGGTCCCTAGCAATAGTGGATGGTGACAACTGGCAGAATCTGTCGCTTCTACTACTCCACCACACTGCGCTGTCAGCTCCTTTCTGTGCTATACTGTTAAATTTCTGTCACTACACTGCGACAATCATTAATCCGTTTTTTTTTAAGATATGGCACAGATTCCATATGTCACATACAATCAATATTCAGGTATGTTCTCCATGATGTTAGCTGTATTCACAAGAGGACGGCGAGTACTCGCCATCGTCGATTTCGTTCACATTTATGGGACATGCGAGGCTCATACTAATCATCAACCTCGATTTGAGGAAGAAATTTCTGAGAGTGTACATTTGGAGCACACCATTGTATGGAAGAGAATCATGGTCTGTGGAAAAAGTGGAGGAGAAGACAAAAAAAATGGTTCAAATGGCTCTGAGCACTATGCGACTTAACTTCTGAGGTCATCAGTCGCCTAGAACTTAGGACTAATTAAACCTAACTAACCTAAGGACATCACACACATCCATGCCCGAGGCAGGATTCGAACTTGCGACCGTAGCGGTCGCTCGGCTCCAGACTGTAGCGCCTAGAACCGCACGCCCACTCCGGCCGGCGGAGGAGAAGACAACCGAAGCGTAGAAACGTGACGTGATCAGAAATGTACTGCCTCTTGATATGTCAGTGGACGGGCCCACGGCTGGCCGCTGTGGCCGAGCGGTTCTAGGCGCTTGAGCCCGAAACCGTGCTGCTGCTACGGTCGCAGGTTAGAATCCTGCCTCGGGCATGGATGTGTGTGATGTCCTTAGGTTAGTTAGGTTTAAGTAGTTCTAACTCTAGGGGACTGATGACCTCAAATGTTAAGTCCCATAGTGCTCAGAACCATTTGAACTTTTTTTTTTAGGAATGAGCAAGATCTGTGCAGAATCGGCGAGGACAAAAACGTATACAGAAAACTGACAAGAAGAAGGGACAGGATGATAGGACGTGTGTTAAGACATACGGGGAATAACGTCGGTGGTACTAAAGAGAGTTGTAGAAGGTAAAAACTGTTGGGGAAGACAGAGATTTTAGTATATCCAACAAATAATTGAGGACGTGGAAGAGTTACTCTGAGATTTAGAGGTTAGCACAGGAGAGGAAGTCGTGTCGAGTGGCATCAAACCAGTCAGAGTCAGAAGACTGACCTCCCCCCCCCCCCCCTTCCTCCCCCCAAAAACGGGCGTCATCATAGAATCGTAACTTGAAGATTAGTAGAAAGTATGAGAGTAAAGACTTCATTAGAAATACATAAACACATACGAGTTTTTGCTGCTTGTTTTGCAGTGAAGAAAGAAACGTGAAGATCAAAAGAGAGAAACTGACCTGTGGTTGGTGCAGATTCTTTTACGTGATGACGTCTAGGAGTTACCAACCGTGTATCGCAATCCTGAGTAATGGGTTGCGTTGTTTGGGGAAGGAGACCAGACAGCGAGGTCATCGGTCTCATCAGATTAGGGAAGGACGGGGAAGGATGTCGGCCGTGCCCTTTCAAAGGAACTATCCCGGCATTTGCCTGAAGCGATTCAGGGAAATCACGGAAAACCTAAATCAGGGTGGCCGGACGCGAATCCTGAGTATTGCAAGCGAATGGAAACCCGGAAGAAAAAGAGACGAAGAAGACCAAGAGAGGGTCTATGTTCTATACTACAATTAGAATGTAACGTTGCAAACGTTAAGCACTAACCCCTAATATTTGGGTCGTGGACTGTGCAGTAAGTACCAAGCACAAAGACGTTGTACTTTTTCGAACTGAGATTTTCCTTAATAAAGTAGGTGCGCTGCCTCGGATACAGTAGCGTAAACTTGAGGCTTCGAAAATTCAAATTAGCAGTCTGTGAGTAATGAAATTATTATTTCTTTTTCACACGCTTGATGCTCCACACTGCCCTGTCTCTCTTTTGTCTGATTGATTCTGTTCTCTTCTTACAGGAAAACTATGTGATGTACTCAATACGATCACAGTTTTCTTTCTTTCGTTGTACTGCTGCCGCTTGCATACAGTCTAAAACCTCAGTTTTCGTAGTGCCTAGTAAGTCACATGAAAAAAGAGACTGATACGAAGCCGACATGGTCCTTGTCTAATTAGGTACCAGATTGTTATTATTCCAGTACTGCTGTTCACATTCGGAAAAAAGTTAGTTCCATTTTTTGCCACCAGTTGCAAATCTGGCGCTGTACAGTATGCCGTCGACGTCTCCAGTGCCCATACTAACAAAACAATGTAAACAGCAGTTAACAATAACATCAACACTATGCGTCTCTCACGTGTTTGATCTTTTCTGCCCACGTCCCGTCCCCAATTTGTTACGTATGGAAACATTTCTATATGCTTTCTTTTATTCACAGCACGTGATTTGCACCTGGTATCCAAAATTGGAATCATTTTTTTTCTCTTTTTAGTATAAATCAGTCCCACATTAACGCTTTAGAATAGCTACCAAGTTTCGCTGCCATACAAGAATTACAGCCCATACTAGATGTCTGTGAGTACCTGCACTTTAAATATAACCACAAGGTAGATGGTGTTGATATGCTGCTTTTAGACAACTGTGTTATCACGAAACACCGGCCATTCTCGTACCAGGACTTGACACAGCATTATTAGTCACATCACTGTCACAGGCATGAGTTGGCGCTGCGTTGGGAAACTAGACCGCAACGGATAACGAACTCGTCATGATTACGCCTCCCAGCAGGGAATGGTGGAACAGAGCCATTAACGACTTTGCGACTGGTCGCGGTCGCTTAACGACCGCGTTTCACCGAAGTAAGGCGGGCTTCAGACGTTTTCCGAGCAAGTGAGCAGAGACGCGGAAACCTGTTGTACCAGAATGAGATTTTCACTCTGCAGCAGAGTGTGCGCTAATATGAAACTTCCTGGCAGACTAAAACTGTGTGCCGGACCGAGACTCGAACTCGGGACATTTGCCTTTCGCGGGCAAGTGCTCTACCAACTGAGCTACCCAAACACGACTAACGCCCCGTCCTCACAGGTTTACTTCTGCCAGTATCAAGTCTCGGACCGGCACACAGTTTTAATCTGTCAGGAAGTTTCATGTCAGCGCACACTCCGCTGCAGAGTGAAAATCTCATTCTGGAAACATCCCCCAGGCTGTGGCTAAGCCATGTCTCCGCAATATCCTTTCTTTCAGGAGTGCTAGTTCTGCAAGGTTCGCAGGAGAGCTTCTGTAAAGTTTGGAAGTTAGGAGACGAGGTGCTTTACTTCTGTAAAGCTGTGAGGAGAGGGCGTGAGTCGTGCTTAGGTAGCTCAGATGGTAGAGCACTTTCCCGCGAAAGGCAAAGGTCCCAAGTTGGAGTCTCGCTCCAAGACACAGTTTTAATCTGTTGTACCACCTCGACAAAAGAATCGAATACGCTCACGATAGTGAAGAACTTTTTGTGATGTTGTATTAGTGCGCTACAGTGTTTTCGACCGCAAACTGTGTCCGTAGAATGTCACACCTTTCGTCAGAATCGGTCAACTCGTTGGCAGTGAAGGAGCAGTTCACCACGCAGGGCGGAATTCTGGATCTATAGACCGCTACGTTTTGTGAAAACTAGTCCGTAAAAAATACTGTTTTAGAGCTGCGTTAACGCATTATTTAGAGATTATTATTTGACTGCATAAAACATTACTGTGGTTTACGGCTTAATGAGCTGAGAGAACGTGAATGGTACACGTTTCATACAAGAAAAGAACAGAATCATTTTAAATTTTGTGCTGAAGGAAAATGCGGAATATCAGATAGATTGATCGAATAACAAATGCGGAAACACAGAAACGAATCGGAGAAAAACGAAATTCAGAGAACAAATTGGGTAAACGAATCGGTTGACAGGAGACATACTATGGCATCAAGGAATTTGTCAGTTTGGCAATTTAAGGAACTGCTCGGGGTAAAAACTGTGGGGAGAGACCAATGTTTGAACATAGTAAACGGGTTCAAATGGACGTAGGTAGCAATAGCTAAGCAGAGACGAAGAGGGTTGCGCAGAATAGCGTAGCGTGGAAAGCTACACCAGACCAGTCGTCGGACTGAGCACAACAACCAGAATTGACAAAATTTTACAAAATGAAAAGAATTCTAATCGTTAAGGTATTCAACATAAACTATAACAGTGCTACGAGTAAATATACAGGGCGGTCAGAAACAATCTGAAAAAACTCGTAAGCATCTTGCATGTAAGGTTGCGCTAAGAAATAATTTTTACAAAAATTTCGACACGTTGTGCCGTTCCTGAGTTAATTAGCACTGAAGGTAGCCAATCAGGCAGTTGCGCGAGCAAATTCAAGCGGTCCGCCAGATAAAATTAGTGTCAATTGTTCTCATGGCGTAGATTAGAGCACACGATAGTGCTGAGCCTTTGGCTCGGGTTCGATCCTTACTACTGTCCCATGTCAAGTTTTTGTATCGCTCTGTTGTCCCGTTTTAGGAAACCAAACGATGAACCCGTTTGGTAACACCGTCTCTGGAGGGACACTTGACTTTTCACGCGCAACGGCCTGATTGGCTAAACACAATGCTAATTAATTCGGAAACGGCGCAGAGTATCGATTTTTTTCTTAACTGTTATTTCTCAGCACAACGTACCCTGCAACACTCTTACAATCTTTCCAGACTATTTGTGGCGACCCTGTATAGCACACAAATATTGAGGCATTGTGATATTGGAAACCAGCCAGCAGGTTCACAAGCTGGGTCTTGCCTCGAGTTTTGGCCGAACAAAGACCGCGGCGGGGAGCAGTAGGTCACGTTTCGCCTCGGCACGAGGAAGGAATTAGCAGGACGTGCCCGCATTGTTCAACACGCGACAGGTAGGTTGAGTCTCAGTGGCTGTGCCGAAAGTAGCGACTGCAGGCAGGTAGGCGAGAAGAGGGAGACAGTGCCAACAGAGCTTCTCCTCTTGTTCTTCTGTGGTTAAACGTGATCACTGTCAAACGAAGTAAATTTCTACGATCTGTTGTGCATTAATAGGACATGAGGTGGCAAAGTACTTTGGTTAGTTAGTTTGGGAGTTGGTGACAACTTCGTAGCATGTCGATCAGTGCGGGTGTTGGGTGTTATACTCTAAAAATAACTTCTCAGGTTGCTGCGGTCTTTCATAACATTTACAGTAGCATTGACCGTACCTCTGGCGCATTTCCAAGAAGTGCATATGGTTAGGCATACTCTAGTCTATGCCTTTGCACGATTTTTTTTAGTTATTGTTAATATTTATTCCTAAGATGCCGAAAGTTTCTCTAGAATTCATTGCAATATCGTAACTAACTGGATGAACTCCGCCACACACCGTTGGGTGGCTTGCGGAGTATAAATGTAGATGTAGATATTGTAGTGCATGTGTTGTTCAGAAGTACAATGCGATGTCCCTTCGGATACGAACGCATGCCCAAACGAACAGGCACTGCGGCGACTACAGCCGTTATGAGATACATGAAGTGTCATACGTTAAAGTTGCGAATACGAACAATCATCAGTTATACAATGGAATGACGACAATGAAAATTTGTACCACACTGGGACTCGAACCCGGATTTTCTGCTTATCGCGAGTGGTAGACTTACCTTTAGGCTATACGAGCGCGCTTCGCGGCCAAACATAAACTTACATGTGCCTGGAATTTCACGATCTGAAACAAGCACCGCACAAATGTTAGATGTCATTCGTGTGGTTCCCTGCTGCGCCTGTCGAAATCACTTGGTTTCCGTCAGTGAGCCGATGTTCTTGCGTTCAAAATGAATTTGTATCAAAACTTCTGCAATGCGTATGTTAAGCATAATGTCGGCAAGTCAAAACAAAAGCGACAGCAAGGTGTTGGTCGTTTCTGAAAGAAAGCTAAGCTGAAGTCCACCGACAAGAATACTCTCAATGATGCCATAAGTCAACACATTGAAATGATATTTAACTATACAACAGGTGCAAACAATGTTGTCTTTCATCAGCAACGTAAAGTTTAAGTCACATTTAATGTAGATCATAAAAGCGGGCAGTTTTTTAGGGATCCGTCAGAATGGTGAATACTATTTTCGCGGAGCCTTCCTCTTCGTCTGTACTGTGTGTCTGTCCGTCCAAATACTACTTACGATTGCCATTTTAAAAGTAAAATGATTTAGTCTCGTGTTAAAAACATTTTTAATACAATTTCTAAATCTAGGTACTTTTTCTTTGAAATTAGAGGTGAAAATGATAAATAAGATCCACTGTAAAGAGTTTAACTTGGCAGCTTCCAAATAGCGGAGAATATTCTAACAATATCCATTATTATAAGGAATAACATTCTGTTTTGTCAAATTAATTCCGAGATACTAATAGATGTTTTTAGTGGTGTGAAGCAAACGCCTGAACACATCTAATAATTTTAATTATTTGAAAATTGTAGAGTAAGCCTCACGTGATGGGGAGGAGGTCCCAACATATCTCACCAAGGGAAGGGGGGGTGAAAATTTTTCGAAAAAAGAAAAAAGGCGTACGTCATTAATGGACGTCCCCTCAGCAACAACGGTAGACTACTATCAAAGGAATCAAAAGAATTTTCGCTTATAACTTTCTACTCGGTCGTTTCCGGACCATTGTCTCTTACCTCAGTTTGATACGTTTAACCCTCCCCCACCATCCCTGATAAATTGTAACATCAGCACGGAATCACCCTGTATAGCGAAGCAACACGTGCAACTACACATCTGGTCATTAAAATTGCTACACCACGAAGATGACGTGCTACAGACGCGAAATATAACCGACAGGAAGAGGATACTGTGATATGCGTTACAGAGCATTCACACAAGGTTGGCGCCAGTGGCGACACCTACAACGTGCTGGCATGAGGAAAGTTTCCGAACGATTTCCCATACACAAACTCAGCAGTTGACCGGCGTTGCCTGGTGAAACGTTATTGTGATGCTTCGTGTAAGGAGAAGAAATGCGTACCATCACGTTTCCGACTTTGACAAGGGTCGGATTGTACCTATCGCGATTGCGATATATCGTATCGCGAAATTGCTGCTCGCGTTGGTCGATATCCAATGACTGTTAGCAGAATATGGAATCTGTGGGTTGAGGAGGGTAATACAGAATGCTGTGCTGGATCCTAACGGCCTCGAATCACTAGCAGTCGAGATGACAGGCATCTTATCCACATGGCTGTAACGGATCGTGCAGCCACGTCTCGATCCATGAGTCAACAGATGGGGACGTTTACAAGAGAACACCCATCTGTACGAGCAGTTCTACAACATTTGCAGCAGCATGGACTATCAGCTCGGAGACCATGGCTGCGGTTACCCTTGACGCTGCATCACAGACAGGAGTGCCTGGGATGGTGAACTCAACGACGAATCTGGGTGCACTAATGGCAAAACGTCATTTTTTCGGATGAATCAAGGTTCTGTTTACACATCATGATGGTTGCTTCCGTGTTTGGCGACATCGCGATGAACGCACATTGGAAGCGTGTATTCGTCTTCGCCATACTGGCGATGATGGTATGATGGTATGTGGTGCCATTGGTTACAAGTCTCGGTCACCTCTTGTTCGCATTGACGGCACTTTGAACAGTGGACGTTACATTTCAGATGTTTTACGACCCGTGGCGCTACCCTTCATTCGATCCCTGCGAAACCCTGCATTTCAGCTGAATAGTGCACGACTGCATGTTGCAGGTCCTGTACGAGCTTCTCTGGATACAGAAAATGTTCGGCTGCTGCCCTGGGCAGCACATTCTCCAGATCTTTCACCAACTGAAAACGTCTGGTCAATGGTGGCCGAGCAACTGGCTCGTCACAATAGGCCAGTCACTACTCTTGATGAACTGTGGTATCGTGTTGAAGCTGCATGGGCAGCTGTACCTGTACACGTCATCCAAGCTCTGTTTGACTCAATGGCCAGGCGTATCAAGGCCGTTATTACGGCCATAGGTGGTTGTTCTGGGTACTGATTTCTCAGGATCTAAGCACCCAAATTGCGTGAAAATGTAATGACATGTAAGTTCTAGTATAATATATTTCTCCAATGAATACCCGTTTATCATCTGCATTTCTTCTTGGTGTAGCAATTTTAATGGCCAGTAGTGTACAAAAAATGGCAAAGAGCGTCATAGATAATTGTGAAAAGACGGAGGCGGGAAACACATCTAGGAGCAGTCTGAGAATGAATTTCATGTTGACATCTATGGTCATCCGCCAGTTACAAGATAACTCAAAGCATGATCTACCCTGAAGTTTTGAACACCATGCGGAGTAACGAAGGCTTTCCGCAGTTGTACATAAAATAGCTAGAGAATGATTGTCGCTGGGTGCGTCAGTGGTAATGTGGAAAATATTTGTCGTAGCAGGAGAGTGCCTGCTTCCGCAGACGCCTCCAAGCCGGGTTACACGGCCCGCCCACGCCCGCCACTGGTGTACGCAAGAAGGCTGTTGCGACAGCTGTCTCGTTAGGCGCCGCTCGTCCTTCACCTGTTAATAACACAGAGACACACGCCGACTCTGCCGCGACGTGGATATTACAGCTAATAGATGAGTGTATGTGGCGATCGCATTCGTGAGCGCACTGCAGTACTAAAAATGTACTCGGTCGGTCTTACTTCCTTCTGTTTCCTCACTAGTGTTTTCCCGCTACTTTACTTCGGTGGTAAAATTGCATTCACAACACGTAAGAATCATGCATGTACACAACACTGCCGGCCGGTGTGGCCGAGCGGTTCTAGGCGCTTCAGTCTGGTGCTGCGCGGCCGCTACGGTCGCAGGTTCGAATCCCGCCTCGGGCATTGGTGTGTGTGATGTCCTTAGGTTAGTTAGGTTTAAGTAGTAGTGGACTGATGACCTCAGAAGTTAAATCGCATAGTGCTCAGAGCCATTTGAACCGGATTTCCTGCCTATGGCAAGTGGTTGCCTTACCACTTATGTTAACCCAGCACTCCCCGCAGACTGACCCAAACATCCGCATGTCACACATCTACATTCTTCTTCTCACATGATTAACTCGTTTACCCACACTCAGACATCTCGCAATTCTTGCAGAAATTTTAGAATCAAGACAATGAGAAGTCAAAGACCGTCGTTGTCGTGTTCGTCACGGGCATATTTCTATTTCTTCACAGGTATATTTCTATTTAATGACGAACAACAGTTTCAATTATTGAAATGTTGGCTAGATGTGACATATGGCAGTTTGAGTCGGTCCGGGGCGCATGCCCATGTAGCCTAAGTTGCCGCCGGCACGGTAGCTCAGCGTGTTCGGTCAGAGAGCCGCAACGACCAAACACAACGATCAATAACGAACAAAATGAAAAAAAAAGTGGTAAGATGATCGCGTGCGATAAGCTTCCCTCTTCGCATCCGGGTTCGACTCCCACAATTTTCATACGTGGCTTTCGGTAGTAAATCTATATCTATTACAGTTAAGCTGAATTTCAGGAATAAATGTGCCCTCTATTCGCCTGACCACAAACCGGTATCACTTTCCATTTCGCTTCACTAACGTAGACTCGGCCTTTGCGTTTCCCTTTTGAGATTTTATACCTTGCCTATCACGTTCAGACTTCTGAAATGACTCCTAGAATACTGCCAAGTCCCCTCCCGCACATCAGAAACATTTTACCAATGGAGAATCATTATGATACTTCTTCAATTACAGGCCTCATGACTAATGCTAATGAGCATATGGCATTGGTGGCCGGGAGACCACCGCGGGGCGGTTCGGCCGCTGCTCCACAAGTTCTTTTAATGCCACTACGATATGAGGATGAAATGATGAGGAAAGACACACAACACCCAGTCATCTCGAGGCAGAAAAAATCCCTGACCCCGCCAGGAATCGAACCCGGGACCCCGTGCGCGGAAAGCGAGAACGCTACCGCAAGACCACGAGCCGCGGACGCTTCATCGCTAGTTACAAGATTGACTGCGCCCATTACGTTTTATGGCTTTGTCAGGTAACGAACGCTTATAAATCTGTGGAACATAAAGCAGCAGGCCTAACAAGGGGTTCCGTAAAGAACGCAACGTAAGCCTGGTTTTGCACGACAGCCGTGGCCCCTTATACAGCCGCGGACGAGGTTGCTATAACGCAGGTATGTTGCCCGCGCCGGCGCGCTCAGCTGCTAAAGCTTGCGAGCCGCGTGCCAAGCCGAGACGTCGCGCAGCGCAAACCAGCCCAGGCCGGTGTTGACTCGGCGCGTCACGTACTGGACGCGGGCAGACACTGGCAAACCGGCTCCGGCGCGCCTTCCCACAGCCGCTGCCGGCTTTCCACGCTTCGGCAAAACTTCACTCGCCTTCTGCTGATCGAAGCCTTTAGCGGACGGCTTGTGGTGATACACCACGTCTGCCCCCCTCCCTCCACCAACCCTCAGATTTAATGGTAAAATGACCCAGTGGATAGCCCCTCAAAAACTGAACACAGGTCAAACATGAAAACTAGAAGAAAGTGTGCTGATCGGTGAGAAAAGAAGCAAAATAGAAACAGTGAACGGGCCAAGATTAACATCTACATTTATAGTCCGAAAGCCACCCAACGGCGTGTGGCGGAGGGCACTTTACGTGCCACTGTCATTAACTCCTTTTCCTGTTCCGGTCGCGTATGGTTCGCGGGAAGAACGACTGCCGGAAAGCCTTCGTGCGCGCTCGAATCTCTCTAATTTTACATTTGTGATCTCCTCGGGAGGTATAGGTAGGGGGAAGCAATATATTCGATACCTCATCCAGAAACACACCCTCTCGAAGTCTGGACAGCAAGCTACACCGCGATGCAGAGCGCCTCTCTTGCAGAGTCTGCCACTTGAGTTTGCTAAACATCTCCGTAACGCTATCAGGCTTACCAAATAACCCTGTGACGAAACGCGCCGCTCTTCTTTGGATATTCTCTATCTCCTCTGTCAACCCGACCTGGTATGGATCCCACACTGATGAGCAATGGTTCAAATGGCTCTGAGCACTATGGGACTTAACATCTGTGGTCATCAGTCCCCTAGAACTTAGAACTACTTAAATCTAACTAACCTAAGGACATCACACACATCAATGCCCGAGCAGGATTCGAACCTGCGACCGTAGCGGCCACGCGGTGCCAGACTGAAGCAACTAGAACCGCACGGTCACACCGGCCGGCCTGATGAACAATACTCAAGTATAGGTCGAACGAGTGTTTTATAAGCCACCTCCTTTGTTGATGGACTACATTTTCTAAGGACTCTCCCAATGAATCTCAACCGGGCACCTGCCTTACCAACAATAAATTTTATATGATCATTCCACTTCAAATCGGTGCGTACGCATACTCCCAGATATTTTACAGAAGTAACTGCTACCAATGTTTGTTCCGCATGTGCAACATCGACCGAATAATAAGTACCAAGTCTTCGTGGCTTTGTGGTCACGGCGTTGGACTGTCAAGCGAGTTTACGTGTTCAAATCTCCCTCGTATCCCTTTTTTTCTCACAAATTTCCGAACTGTGCGTCCGCTTATTGACGCGTGTGCTCTTATTCCGTAGCCTTGGTAGTTGTTATACTACACTTTGGTTACGGAGTATGAGTCAAGCGGTAAGAATATATTACTGCCGTAAGTAAACGTGTGATTAATAGTGAGAGCTGGCGGTATGTCGTAAAAACCTCTCACAGAAATCATATCAACAAATAAACGGGTGTTAACTGAGTTACAACTAAGGAATTCAGGAGCCAAAACTTCCAGAACGGAACGCAAGAGTCATAACATGTAGTACTTGTGTAGAACAAATAGAAGATACGTACATCTTAAGGTCCCTTCGTTACACATCGCTGTTGCAAACGGACGTTACATCACGACACAGACTCAAATCTGGATACGCCGAACTGACACGTCAATGAGCGGACGGACAGTTCACAGTACTGTGAATATATATATAAACAGAGTCAGTCAGAAAAATGTATATACTCTTTGCCAGGCTCTATAGAGATATCGATATTGTCGTTCGATTTGAGTTGCGAGTCTGTGTCTGTTGTAGTATGGTCTTTGGTTCAACAGTACTTTCATCTAGATATTGAGAATACAAGATCGCTGGAGCACGCTGGTCATTCGAGCAACGAAAATGTATTGTGAAGTTGTTTTTCAAGTTTGATAACGCCGTTGAAATGCAATGTCAGTGGAGGCTGGAGTTCAAAACAGAACCGCTAACCCGCCCAACAATTAAACGCATCATTCACAAGTTTGAATTGCATGGAACAATTTATGATATTTACAAAGGAAGATCAGGAAGACAGCGTAAAGCTACAAGTCCCGCTTCGTCGGCTCTGGTGGTGGAAACGTCTGTTAATTCTCCACAGTAGTCTGCTACACAATGTGCACGTGAAGTGGGGGTAAGCGGTATACGTGTATGAAGAATTCTGAAAGATGCAAAGTGGAAAGTTTACATTCCACGATTACTGCACGCGATTAATGATGACGATCCTGACTGCCGAATGCAACTTTGCGAATGGTATCAGCAAATGCTAGCTGGTGACGAACAGTTTGTGACGAAGGTAGTTTGCAATGACGAGGCACAATTTAAACTTAATGGAACCGTGAATCGGCGTAACAGTGTGTACTGGGCACCGGAAAATCTGCATGTTTGTGTGGATTTATCTGTCGACCTACCAGAGGTTCACGTGTAGTGTGGACTATCATCTAGGGGCTTAGCAGAACCCTTTTTCTTTTATGCTACTGTCACTGGAGAAGTGTACCTGGAAATGTTATGCACATCAATTTTGCCAGGTATACGTGCGCTTTAGGGATCATATGAGGCGCCACCACACTACCACCTAGCCGTACGAGCTTCCTCAATGACAATTTTCCGGGGCATTGGATTGGACGAAAAGGGCCCATTGAGTTCCCTCCACGGTCGCCAGACCTAACACCTATGGTCTTTTACTTGTGGGGAACTGTGAACGATAACACTATCGACGTAAGCCACGCTTGCTGGAGGAACTTCGCGAGGAGATTACAGCGACATGTGCAGCGATCTCCACTGTAACATTGACTGACGTAGTTGTGGCGACCGCTCGTCGTGCTGCTATGTGTGTAGTCGCCAACGGTGAACATTCTGAACATTTAAAGTAACCATGTGCTACATTGAAGGTTGTACAACATATATGATCAATTATTAAATGTAAAAGAAACACGTAATACTTTTCGTTCCTTAAAGTGTGTATACATTTTTCTGGCGGACTCTGTGTATATATACCGATCTCCCGCTTCGTTGCACATCTTGAGCTTGGATCTTTCACTGTTCCTATTTTGCTTCTTTTCTCGTAGTTCAGTACAATTTCTTCCTATTTTCATGCTCGATCAGTGTTCAGTTGTTGTCGGGCTATCCATTGCGCCATCTTACCAGTAAATCTAAGGGGGCTGCTGTGGGAAGTTTCCCTTGTTAGAATCCAAAGACTTTCAGGTCAGTCAAGCAGTCTATTTGAACATCGGTTAATCAAAACTTGTCACGAGGATGTAGGTGAAGAGGAAATGTCGTACCACAATCATAACAATGGGAGGAGCCCAAAATTTACTCGTTGTAATATATTCTGCATTTAACATTCACAAATGAACAAAACGAATATTAAGCACTGAAATTGGGGGGGGGGGGGCGGGGTCAAGAGTGGACTAGAATTCATCAGGTTTCACATGTGACCAAGCATCAATGCAGATTGTGGCCCTCTGTTGTCTCTCGATCGTGTGAATCACGGAAGTCATTTACGTCTCGCGAAAAGTAAACATCATACTCGATTTCCGTTGGGTCTCACTAGCCCTGTAAGTGCTGAGGCATTGCAACAAGACTTCCGCCAGCATGGCCAATGCCGGGAAGTTCTCTGTTATGGACACTGACTATGCGGTCGCTGAGCGTCAACTGCTCCAGAACACTAACGAAAGCGAGGCTGACTGGCCCTGCTGGTTCCTATACAAAACCCGGTTCCGGAAATAAAACAGCCGACTCAGTTTAGGCACTATTTTCTTTTGCGATTCTGGACGATCATTTAGCAACTTTCCAGGTCTGACACTGCCTGGCTGGTCATAACCGTCGACTACTGTCCCTGCGCTCCTGGCGTCCTGCTTCAAACAAAGGAACCTCTCTAACGGTCATCGACATCTGGTTACCACCAATGAGTACAGTTTGAAAGACATTGCGTTAAAATTAATCTGGTCCAAAATTACTCCTGTACAAGGGGACTGATGATATGTCATTTCAGTTTCTCTCTCTATCTCTCTCTCTCTCGTCTCGGGGAGACATAGTAAACCGGGGAGAAAGCTTTTTTTATTTTAATTAATAACTAAATTTCGTAATGAGATGTAGTACCACAGGCTAAGATCCACTCGTCCTTATGTGTGACTAATCACGTACTCAGTTACTGAAGCTTTCGCGGCCACTTCTTGCCATGACGTCCGTTGGCGCTCGTCTCGGGATTATCGCTAGATTTTCGTTTAGTCGTCTTGTGTCAGTTCGCCATCACGATTGGTTAACACTGTCAAAGATTGTTCCTCCGTTGCTCGTGCTGCCACCAGCTCCCAACGTCACATAATCCACTGTGGTAGATCTCGAGACTATGCACCACTGGGCAGCACTTCGATCAGGTGTTCCTATGCGCTGGAACAGCTCTTTTGCCATGTTAACTAAAGCAAGGTAAAAGGAAGGGAGAGTAAGATTTAACGTATCGTCGACAACGATGTTATTACTGGAGGGACACATGATAAGCTTTAAAAACAGTAAAGCAAAGAAATGTAGAACAGCATCTACAGATGTTAATATTGAGGATGCTTCTCAAAAAATAAAGGGGAAAGACCTATGGTATGATCGCCAGACAACAGTGGGAAAGCACTGTTCACTCAGCCATCTTTCTCAGTCTCTCGTCAACTGTCCCATTTGGCTGTAGTTGCTGCAGTTCATTCCGCCTATAACACTTGGTAATATGGATGTTCAGGGTCTGCCTCTTCATTTTATTCCCAGGATTTTTCCTTCCATGACATTTTTTTATGAAAGTGTTATTTCGAATTAGATCGACAATTAATTTATTCTTCTCTGTATCGTGTTTTTCAGTGTCCTTTTCTCTTTAATTTCTTTTAGTTTTTCTAGAGCCATTGTCTAGCTTACATTAGCACCATATTTAAAACCCTTAGCGCACTTTTCCTCATAAATACTAAAAGTGCAAGGTAACTTCAGAAAACGTATGTTAGATAATGGACAATGTTTCGCGAATATTTTAATGAGTATTATACACATATATCGTAAATAAACTACGAAAAATGCAAGGGTGGGGGAGGGAGGGGGGAATCCATTATATTACTAGGTCTACAACTTTGCTTCCGCCGATTTTTCTCGAAGTTCGGGCTTCATTGTGAAAAACTTAGAGAAAAATGATGATTCATAGTATTGCCATCGCTGGCCACTACATTCTCCCATCTTTCGGATAGCATACGAATCCCATGGCGGAAGAACTGGGCGTCTTTTGTAGGGACACATGAATCGATTCAATTTTGCACTTGTTCATACGATCGAAAGTGCTGGTCAGCCACTGATCGAAAAAGGTGGTAGTCAGAGAGAGCAACGTACCGAGAATACGGCGGGAGGGTTAGGACTTCCCATTTCAATGTTTCCATGTGTATTTTGACGGGTTTTGTGACGTTGGGTCGAGGACTGACTCGCTGCAAAATTACCTTTACGTGTCTATCACTGTATTGTGGCTGTTTGTGTTTCACTACTGGGCTCGAACGCATCAATTGCTTTCGATAATGGTGTCCTGTGACTGTCTTCGTCTGTTTCGGTAGCTACGAAAGCGTTCTGTCTTCCACCGCCATGCCGGTCTTCCGACATCAAAATCACCGTTCTGAAGGCGTTGAAAACATTCTCTGTACGTTCTTCCACTAATAGTTCCCTCACCATTGGTCTTACCCAACATTTTAAGAGCCACAGCCGCAGATTTATTCGTGTTAAGCATAAAATTAAAACTTCCCGCAAATGGCGAGGAGTGGGTACGTAAGTTGACGTACTTAATCGAAAATAACCTTATAATGCAATCACAAATCGACTAATATTTTTATGGCATTATGTTTACAGATGCCTAAGCTTATTGTATTACACCCATGACCAACCACCTGACCCCACTTGCCGCTACTGCCGTGCATTGCAGAACGGCGGAAGCAAAGTAGTACACCTAATACTTCTACCAAACGTTTAACAGTAGCGTTTTCAGAAGAAAGATATTTTTTCCCTTACTGCAATACAGAGCTAAACTTTGTGTGTATCTTTAAGCATTGCAGTTAAACTGTTCCAAACGTTAATTTTTAACTGGAAGATCTGTACTTTCTACTCTTTTGACTTGTATATCATCTTTCTTAAAACACATAACAAGATCTTTATCAGTAACTACTTGGCGTGTAGAAACGCTTTCACCCCTTTCAAATAATGTAATGACTTCAATGACACACTGTTGAAAAACTCAGTTTTTCACACTTTACAGGCAAGAACATATCACATCCGGTGAACTGAAACAGTTCACCTGGAAAGAGATACCAGTTGTCAGATAAAATTATGCTTGCCAGTGCCTGTTAGCTGCTACGGGTGACTAAAGCCCGTCTCACACGGAGCAAGATTTGCTGTTAAGTTTCCTTGCTAGCTCGGGCGACGGCTGACTTGCGGGCTCCGTCGTCTGCTAGCGGGCTACCTTGTTGGGAACCTTGTCAGATTTCTAGGATAGGTCCGGTGCTATTTATCTTTTAAGGTTCCCTGCGTGCTCCCTGCGTTGGCCAATAATGAGACGTTTCGTTTGTGACGTCAGACGCGGAAAGCTTGGGCGGGAAGCCTATGTTGATAGTCGCTTTTATGCTGTCGTGAGGTGCGGTAGGAAGTTCTTATAATTATTAAATCATGGCACCGCAGCGGTCCAAGGAAGCGATTGAAGCATTGATATCAACTTATAGGCAAGAACAGTGTCTGTACGTTGTGCAAAACGCAAACTATTGTAATCAACACTTGCGTGCAGAAGCACTCGAAAGGGCTGCAAGTGCCGTGTGTCTTGTTCGACCATATACGAGGAGCAAGGACTGCTGTAGCAAAATGCACAATTTACGTACTCAATTTAAAGTGGAGTACTCCGTAATTGCCTGAGGCATCACCGTGTCTTCCTCTTCTGAATGAGAGGCGCAACCACACAAAGCAGTTCTTCAAATACCAATACATCCATTCGTATAAAATTTGTAAAGGATGTACGATCTTCTATCCTGTAAAATAAAGTCGTATATGAGAGTCATTATTGGTATATTTATAAAGTCAAACAGTAATGAAATGGTGATATTTTTCAAACAAAGGTACGTGTTATGCGAACTCTTTATGAAGCATGGAGAGCACACCTTTTCCAGCGTTTCTCCTCTTAATCCAGTTTTTCTTTCTTCTTCTCTCATTAGCATGCATTTCTGCATCGTTTAGCACCAAAACAGCTAATAACGCCAGTTTGCTCTGAACATCTGTACCTGAAGCAGCCATCTTCGTTCGATACAACATGCAGCCGATGACAACACAACTAGCTGCCGACCTTGCTCCGTGGGAGACCTTCGGCTCCTTTCCCTACAAGCCGGCAGGCATGCACGCCATCTCGCAAACTTGCGGCGAACCTTGGTTCGCGTGAGACGGGCTTAAACGTAGTGCAACTGCGCGGTACTGAATCGCAGAATTCCCATTTTGACGTTTGCAGAATGCGGAGGGATACAAGTTGTGAATTCGTGAACTGAAATTTTAACTGTGACAATTCGCAACTAAAAGTAGCAGTTACTGAAAAGTAGCGTACACTGAAATCGCTGATACTGCGAAGTGACAGTTTAGCTGTACGTTGTGGTAGCCTGGGACGCTTGGAAACGGGCAGGCAGGCTGGCCGCGCCTGGGTCGTGGGGTACCGTTACCCCGTGGAGCGAGGCACGGCGGAACCCGAGACAGGGAACCGGTCCGTGTGGGTAACCATCCTCGGCTGGCGCACGGGCGAGGGCCGCCGCGAGACAAAGGGAAAGGCGCCACCTCACTCAGTCTGCTCTGTCTGCTCACGCTTCTCACTAGCATTTGTTCTATGATTCTGGATATAACATTCACATCTGAATGGTCCCTTGCCGAGGCAGGTCTACAGGCCGCTGGAGCCTAAAGCTGTCGGCACACGGACCTTGCTGTCGAACGTTAACGTTGAGCGTGCCAAGTTCAACGTGCTGCTGAACGCTCAGGAACGATGCGACTTGTGCATACGGTACGTGGGCCCCAATGTGGTATACGCGATCGCAACACACTCCAGCGGCAGTTGTTGGATGTTTCTAGTTCGTAAATCACACTGTTTACTCAACAGTCTGCGTGAAATTCCCACGTTAGCTCTATTAAAACGCACATTTCCTTCATTGTTCATGTCCTAGTCACGTTGTTCTATATGTAATAACACAAATAAAAACTTCAATATCGATGTACATGTTTTAAGACAAAAAGGAAAGTACCATGTCCAATCAGTAAGGACACAGGCTTGTAAAAGTTCCATTACGAACAGTGGGACACAAATTTGCAATAGTTCTCCACATAAGATAAACACTATTTTATCTTCCCCACATTTTAGTAAACCACTAAACTCATTCTTACTTGATCACTGTTCCTACCAAGTAACAGAACGTTTACAACATTTAAATCACGAAAGTGAAAAGAAAAACGAACAAAATATTTTTATACAAGGAGCGCAAGCTGTCCTGTAGATTAAGATAATCGAACAAACTCACTACTCAAGAAAAGGTGAACTTATATTTACATAACATCAAATATTGTAGTATATACTTACATTAAACTAACAATAAAGCATCAGAGCCTACTTTATTACGTAAAAAAATTTAGACTAGGTGAGATGTGAGCCACCATCATATCACGTAGCTCGTTTACACTCCTCAAGGCTACTCATTACGCTAAAGTGACACCAATTCACTTGCTGCTCTCTTATAAGATGTTCCCACGTGCTAAAAGCTTTAATCGTAGCTATGTTACTAACTGAAATTTAATTATAACAAATTGTACCAAGAACACTGTGTTTTTAGTGGATCCTCAGTGTTCCGCTACCTTCAAATGATATACTCTCATAATACGCAAGTTACAATAATTCTTTTGCCACGAATATGATACCCCTCATTATTTTATTGCAACGAATCACGCAGTTAACAACAGGTTTTCGAATGATTCTCAATTTACTGGTGCTCAGAAGCGACATACACTCCTGGAAATGGAAAAAAGAACACATTGACACCGGTGTGTCAGACCCACCATCCTTGCTCCGGACACTGCGAGAGGGCTGTACAAGCAATGATCACACGCACGGCACAGCGGACACACCAGGAACCGCGGTGTTGGCCGTCGAATGGCGCTAGCTGCGCAGCATTTGTGCACCGCCGCCGTCAGTGTCAGCCAGTTTGCCGTGGCATACGGAGCTCCATCGCAGTCTTTAACACTGGTAGCATGCCGCGACAGCGTGGACGTGAACCGTGCAGTTGACGGACATTGAGCGAGGGCGTATAGTGGGCATGCGGGAGGCCGGGTGGACGTACCGCCGAATTGCTCAACACGTGGGGCGTGAGGTCTCCACAGTACATCGATGTTGTCGCCAGTGGTCGGCGGAAGGTGCACGTGCCCGTCGACCTGGGACCGGACCGCAGCGACGCACGGATGCACGCCAAGACCGTAGGATCCTACGCAGTGCCGTAGGGGACCGCACCGCCACTTCCCAGCAAATTAGGGACACTGTTGCTCCTGGGGTATCGGCGAGGACCATTCGCAACCGTCTCCATGAAGCTGGGCTACGGTCCTGCACACCATTAGGCCGTCTTCCGCTCACGCCCCAACATCGTGCAGCCCGCCTCCAGTGGTGTCGCGACAGGCGTGAATGGAGGGACGAATGGAGACGTGTCGTCTTCAGCGATGAGAGTCGCTTCTGCCTTGGTGCCAATAGTGGTCGTATGCGTGTTTGGCGCCGTGCAGGTGAGCGCCACAATCAGGACTGCATACGACCGAGGCACACAGGGCCAACACCCGGCATCATGGTGTGGGGAGCGATCTCCTACACTGGCCGTACACCTCTGGTGATCGTCGAGGGGACACTGAATAGTGTACGGTACATCCAAACCGTCATCGAACCCATCGTGCTACCATTCCTAGACCGGCAAGGGAACTTGCTGTTCCAACAGGACAATGCACTTCCGCATGTATCGCGTGCCACCCAACGTGCTCTAGAAGGTGTAAGTCAACTACCCTGGCCAGCAAGATCTCCGGATCTGTCCCCCATTGAGCATGTTTGGGACTGGATGAAGCGTCGTCTCACACGGTGTGCACGTCCAGCACGAACGCTGGTCCAACTGAGGCGCCAGGTGGAAATGGCATGGCAAGCCGTTCCACAGGACTACATCCAGCATCTCTACGATCGTCTCCATGGGAGAATAGCAGCCTGCATTGCTGCGAAAGGTGGATATACACTGTACTAGTGCCGACATTGTGCATGCTCTGTTGCCTGTGTCTATGTGCCTGTGGTTCTGTCAGTGTGATCATGTGATGTATCTGACGCCAGGAATGTGTCAATAAAGTTTGAACTGAATGCCAATATGGCGCCTCACAGCTCAATGCTGAAGAGAGACGGCGTGCATGTGACGTAGGTGGCGTTGTGCCATGTGATTGGTCAACGCTCAGACGCACGTTCAGAATATCTGACATGCTAGATATTGCTCCGCACGTTCGGAAAGACTCCCGAGCGTGCCGTTCCACGCTATGACGTCAGAAACTCTGCACGCTCAACGTTCGGATGCACGGTCCGTGTGCCGACGGCTTATAAAGGCCAGCGACTTTGCGCCGTTGTATTCATGGAAAGTTTGAACGTCACCGCGGGGGGGACCGGAGGACGTGAGTGTCCCCCCTCCCCCGCCACGAATGTTTTTTGAAAATTTCAATTTTTCGAATCTTAGTTGACAGAAAATGACACCATTGTACGAATATATCCAAGCTTAAATTATTACACAGTAAAAGCTCTCGTGCTATAAGAATTAATGGTTTGCAGGACTTACTAAAGTGCTGGTAAATCAAACCCACTTACATTATTCACAAAAGACAATATTTCAACCTTTGATGTATTGCGCTGGTTCAACTAACAACCGTATCAGATTTAGTGTTAAGGTGGCTCATTGCATAGCCCATGCAAAAACTGAACACAGATCAGGCATGAAAACTGGAAGGGATACTAAACTATGAAAGAAGAAGCAAAACAGAAACAGTGAACGGTGGAAGATCAATATGTGCAGTATTGAGAGCGTTGGTTGACCGTAGCGTTGTGTCCACGGTGTTGGACAGCGACGGGGCAGACAGAGGTTCAGATCTCCCTCGTGCTCCACCTTTTTTTTACCGCAAAATTATGAACCGAACGTCCGGAAATTGACGTGTCTGTTCGTTCTATTCAAATTTGTATCTGTATCGTGCTGTAACGTCCGTTTGCAACAGCGGCGTATAACAAAGGGACCTACAGACGTACATACCTCTTATTTGTTCTACACAAGCACCTCATGTTATTGCTCTTGCGTTCCACTTTGGTACTTTCGGCTCTTCCTTCATTGCAACACGGTTCACACCAGTTTATTTGCTGTTCTCATCTCTGTGACAGGGCTATGAAACATCTCGCCTGCTCTCACTGTTCGTCACATTTACTTGCGACAAATTCTTACCACATGACTCATATTCTGTAACCAATGTATAGCACGAAAATTGTCAAGATTACAGCAGGAGAACACACACTTCAATGACCGGACGGACGGCTCATAAATTTCTGAAAAAAAAAGGGGGGGCAGGAGGGAGGTTAGGACACGGATCTCCGGCTTTGTTGTCCACCACCGTGACCTTCAACCACGACGCCACTGTTCTTGCAAGTCGCTCTATCCCGCACGTGTTGACCGTTCACTGTTTCTATTTTGCTTCTTTTTTTATTTATAATTCAGTACACCGTCTTCTTGTTTTCATGTTTGATCTGCGTTCACTTTTTGACCGGCTATCCACTGAGCCATTTGACCACTAAATCTGAGAGGGGTGCGATGGGGATTTCCCTTCCAAGAGTGATGACTCAAGCAAAATTTAGTTTGAAAAGCTATTCAATTTGAAATAGTTTTCACTGTCGTTTGGGATATAATAGACAATTCTCATTTACACGCTATTGATAAACTTAAGTATCATTATTGTGTAACTGTATTAAACTCGGTAATCGCATAATATGTTTTAATCCAGGCCTAAATTGACATGCTTTGAGTTCTAAGTGCCATTGAATTATGTGGTCTTGGGCCTCTGGAATGATCCAGAAAGTGGTTTTAGGCCCTAATTTTTTTCATCACCCTTTCAGATCCCTTTCTGATATATACCCTGTCTACTGAGTCGTCCCCCTGAGTACTTTAGTGTTGGTGAGACCCATGGTGGAAAGATGACGTTTTTACAAAGCGACTGCCTGAAGCATGATTCGGTAATTTATTCTACTATCGGTTCCCGCCTAGTCGGTCATGTTCTAGGTGATTATGCAGCTCCTTAGTGTCTGTCACAGTTAAAATGCAACAATCGAGTTCCCAAATGTTCACAACGTCAATAATCATGGCTATATACCGTTCTCGGTTCTGAGCTTATATTCTATTAATGAAAAGATTATATTGGCGGAAAATGCACTTTTATGGGACAAAATAAGAGTAAAATACTAAACTTAAAAAGTATCTGTGATTTCCCAAAATTTTAGGACATGTCCAAACTGAATAGTGCTTATGTTAGAAAAAGCTGAAATATATGCTATACTCAAAAAACTAAGTTTTAAACATCTAAAAATTATGAAAACAATGGCATTGGAATGTGAACGTATAGGTCGTTGCTGAAGGAAGACTCTGTCTGCTACATGGGACAAAATACATCGTTGTATTGTTGTCATAAAACAGTCACTTATTCGATTGTCTGGATTATGGTAGTTTATTATGACATATTCTGAACACATTCTAATTCGAAATTACTAAAAACAAACAGAAACTACATATATTTCTAAAAGACATGCTGGCACTGCGATAAACAGCTGTTTTCAAGCAGTTATTGCCACAAAGTGAGAAAATATAGAAACTTAAACAAATGATGTACAGAAAGTACGTCGTGTAAAGTGTATGCTACAATGTGCACATACATTTTAGTTTGTCTTAGCTAGAAAAAATAAAATATAAATTGGATGAGGCATATATACTATATGAGGATTGAGGAGGGTATGTAAAGGAACATCAGTTAGGGCGGGCAGTGTACCCAGTCTTCTCCCGTAAACTATTCCCACCCGTCCAAATACAGAAAATAATGGCACGGAGAAGATGCACTACTCGCACTCAGTAATATTTATTTATACAATCATGTGCAAAGACTTCAAAAGTCTGAGAGATCGATTGTTCCGTTTTAGCTGTGTCAATGCTCCAAGGCTCTTCGCAACCACGTGAAAATGGACGCCTAGTAGAAACAGGCAGTCGAATTGATTTTCGTACCGTAGACAGTCGTTTGGCAAAAATGTTGTCTTTCCATCTGTGTCTCATAATTTAATTGTGCCAAAGGAAAAAAATCAGTTGAGAAAACTAACAAATGAGAAGACAGAATTGTTGATAAATCTTTATCTTACGGAGACGAAATGTGTATTACTGCAGATAGTCACATATAAAACTAAAAGATACACACTACCTACTTTTCTGAAATAAGTAGTTCTTTCATCGGAAGGACAGAGAGATAGGTTGGGGAAAGTTAACGAGGGAAGGGCTGGTCACTTAGGGCTTTTGAAAGAAAAATCCTGCAAAATTTTGTGGGTGTGTGAGAGAGGCAGAGGGACGGAGAATAAGGTGCAATCATGAAACACAACAAGTTATTAAAGGGAAAGGTATTGTAAAATTTATTAAATTTCTATCCGGTGGTTAGAACATGTGGAGAAAATTATTGGTGACAAGATATCCAAACAAGGAAGGAAGGAAGAACGTACCAAGAGCTTGATGGCTGGACATTGTGTTGGTTAACCTAACCAAGATGGGACCCCGAGAACGGAAAAGTAAAGTAGAAATGTGTGGAGTCAGCTTGGTGAATAGGCCGAGAGTCATCAAGGGCTGTACTGAAGAAGAAGGAGAAGGGAGCCACTCAGGCCCGGTAATGGACGAGGGTAGATAGATGTAATTCTGCTGCATTTCTTCGTTAATGCTTTGATAACTTACTATCGCTGGCTCACCAAAAGAAGTAGTGAAGCAAGGTGCGCAGAAACCTGGCGACACGACAGGTGGGTTCTCCAGTTTACGCAGTTCGCTTCTACATTTCCAGAGGAGCTGCCGGTGTGATTTGACTGGAAATGTCGCCGCGGTAGCTGCAGCAACTAACCCGGCTGTCGCAACCGCAGTGAGCTTATGTCACAACAGTAGCTGCGAAGCCACGGCGGGGCTCCGCCAATAAATACGCTACAAGGAGGATCGTATGTTATGCAAATATATCAACATCACTGCACTCAATACCAACTGCCCTATATGTTGGCGACTCGGATCCCAAAGTAAACTGTTGTCTCACCCATCCGTTCGCCTCAAAATTTGCACGGAATGCAACGTGACTGGGCACAAATCAGCGTTGGAGGACTGACGAACTTTGTCAATGATCTTATTGCTTAATTTTATTAATTTTTAAGTGGTTATTTTATTAGTGAAACCTCCTCATGCCTTGCTAAATACTGACAAATTACTTATAATAGATTGGATAAACTGGTCGAGTCTGATGTTGAGAAAAGAAATGGTTCAAGTGGCTCTGAGCACTATGGGACTTAAATATGAGAACATCAGTCCCCAAGAACTTAGAACTACGTAAACATAACCAACCTAAGGACCTCACACACAACTATGTCCGAGGCTGAAGCGCCTAGAACCGCTCAGCCACACCGGCAGGCAGAGATTGGTGGGGGGGGGGGGGGAGGGGGGGGGGAGGAGATGAACAGAGGGAAGCGGCAGGAGGTGACATTTCCGCCTAAGCACTGCCCTTTCATACCTTCTGTACACGATACTACCACCATCTGTATATTTGTATATCGCTACCCCATGACTTTTTTCACCTCAGTGTAAATTTCAACGTTAGAGGCATTTTATGAATGAATTTATCTCGAATATGTATGGAATTTTGTTGAGGATTAAATGGGTATTTTTTAAAAGGCATCATATTCTCCGTTGGGTGTAGAAGTTAACGTGGAATATGACGCCCTTTAAAAAAATTCTACATGATTGTGAATCCTGACCATCAGAAGTTAATGAGTTAAATGGGGAAATAGAATACTTAATGAGAAGGTTGTAAGTCGAAATGAGGGAGAAAGAAATTTATAGCACAACTCGAGTGAAGCGAGGGATGGGTTGATAGCAAGCATCCTGAGGTATGAAGGAGTTATCAGTCCTGTAAGTAGGCTGTTTAGGTTTTTATGTTGGTAACGCCACGTAGCGCTCTGTATGAAAATCACTGACTGTGCTGTGTGCAGTCTGTGGCTGGTTTGCATTGATGGAATATTTGCTTTTGTAGTGTTGGGCTATTGAATGTGAACAGCGCGTAGCGTTGCGCAGTTGGAGGTGAGCCGCCAGTAGTGATGGATGTGGGAAGAGAGATGGCAGAATTTTGAGAGCGGACGATCTGGACGTGTGTCCATCAGAAGAGTAAATTTGTAATATTGGATATCATGAACTGATATATGTATATATATGATGACTTTTGAACATTATTAAGGTAAATACATAGTTTGTTCTCTATCAAAATCTTTCATTTGCTAACTATGCCTATCAGTAGCTAGAATCTTTTATTTAGCTGGCAGTATTGGTGCTCGCCGTATTGCAGTTGTCTGAGTAACGAAGATTTTTGTGAGGTAAGCGATTCATGAAAGGTACAGGTTATTGTTAGCCAGGACCATTCTTCTGTAGGGATTATTGAAAGTCAGATTGCGTTACGCTAAAAAAATATTGCGTGTCAGTTTAGTGATGATCAGAACAAGTAAAGAGAGAAAAGTCTGAGTACGTTCGGTTTTGCTCAGCTGTTTGAAAATCAAATAACGTAGAGGTTTTCGAGCACTGACATTTATAAAATTTTTCTAAGGGAATGTTTCAATCTGACAATCAAGGACAGCATAGTGAGTAAAAATTATGGCGGAAGACTAAGGCTCGAACATAGTAAGTAAGTCCAAATGGATGTATGTTGCAGTAGTTGGATATTCCAAATTTATACTATATATCTAAAGTAACATCGACTTGACTCTAATTACGAGTACTAAACGTTCGTCTCTCATGAATACTTTCGTCTCATGACTAATTGTGCAACAAGGATATATAAAACGCAAGGGGACTAGCTGCTGTTTCGTATTCAGTTGCCATGACCGCAAAACAAACAGGTCCCGTAACTCCTCCTGATAGCTATGGCCGACCCTGAAACGTGGCTATGTGGAGCAAGAAAGCAGACCGTGACACTGGCCCAGGCAGTGATTCAGTTACGGGCCCGCCCAGTCAGAAAGGCCTTTCTCTCTGCCGCTGCTGTAAGTCAACCGCATTCGTGGCGCAGTGTATATATAGTTCTGTACCTCTACTTCCTGGTTCTCGTCCTCTGCTCCCGTACTTACGAAGTCTTCCGCTCGCTGTGGAATTGGCAGTGTCATCAGCGCTTACCAGTCATGCCACTGGAGGCTTTGGCGCTGAACAATGCCACTTGGGTTGCTACAAAGAATCACGCTCTTGGAAGAGAACAGCGCCATCACTACAATCTTGTGGTTTGTAAGAGAGGCGTTCAGCAACTAATGGAATACGTATTTTTTTTTCTGAAAGCAGCACCGTATTATTCCGCCCCGTTTTGCCTACGGAATCTTATTTTTCGACATAATCTCCGTTCAATGCGATGGCTCTACGCTACCTTACAGGGAGTGCCTATATACCTGCCTGGTACCATTGTACTGATCGACGTCGGAGCCAACGTCTCGCTGCATCAAGAACCTTCTCGTCATCCACGTACTCCTTTCCGCAAAGTGCAACCTTCATTGTGCCAAACAGATGGAGGTCGGAAGATGCGAGATCCGGGCTTTGGGGTGGGTGAGGAAGAGCACTCCAATGAAGTTTCGTGAGCTCCTCTGGGGCGCGCAGAGGTGTGTGATTCCTTGCGTTGTCGTACAGGGTGACAGTTATAACAACATGAAATAAAATCGTCAATAATTCTGAACGGTTTGCGCTAGCACGTTCAAACTGCACGGTTGGTCACAGGGCATAATGAGAATTAGTATGCATATGCACATGCGCCTTGCTGTCTGCCATTTGCACCTGAAAATGTCACGGTACAGCCTGCCTGAGCGTATAGCCCAACTGTGGCTCAGAGCAAGTTTGTGACCGAGTTCAGGACCGGCCGGCGTGGCCGTGCGGTTCTAGGCGCGTCAGTCTGGAACCGCGTGACCGCTACGGTCGCAAGTTCGAATCCTGCCTTGGGCATCGATGTGTGTGATGTCCTTAGGTTAGTTAGGTTTAAGTAGTTCTAAGTTCTAGGGGGCTGATGACCACAGATGTTGAGTCCCGGTACTATTGTGCACAAAACTAACGAACAGGACTTTGATGTGAATATGGTTTGGTTTAGCGACGAAGACCACTTTCATTTTGATGGGTTCGTCAATAAACAAAATTGGCACATTTGGGGGACTGTGAATCCGCATTTCGCGATCGACAATTCTCTTCACCTTCACCAGGTGACTTTATGGTGTGGAATGTCCAGTCACAGAATAATGGGTGACCACCGAAGAGTACATGAAGGTTCTCGAAGATTAGTTCACCTCATTATCCAAAGCAACCATGATTTCGACAAGATGTGGTTCATGCCAAGCGGATCTCGATCCCATCGAAGCAGGAGACAGTGTGATGTCGTGGAGTGGCAGTTTGGAAGCCGCATTTTGGCTCTGAGGTATCCAGAGGCCGCTGGCACAGGCCTCGAATGGCCGCCATATTTTCCGTATCTGAAAGTGCGCAATTCCTTTTTGCGGGGCTATACTAAAGACAAGGTGTACTGCAATAACGACAAAACCATTGCTGCGCTGAAAACAGCTATTCAGGAGGTCATCGACAGCATCGAAGTTCCTACACTTCGGCGGTTCATGCCGGATTTCGTTTTTCGTCTGCGCCACATCATCGCCAAGGATGGCAGGCATGTCGAACATGTAATCACCTAAATCCGAATATATGCAGTGACGTTTAAATGCTGAACAAAGTGTGTGCACTCCGTAATTTGTAACTAATTTACGTTTTTTGTCATATAGCTCAATAATTGTCAACCTATATTTACACGATCTCAAGTGGTGCTTAACACTGAGCGCAGAAATGTGTGGCTTCGAGGAGCTGCTCTATCATTGTAGCCCATTCTTTTCAAGTCCATACGAGCAGTCATTGTACCACCTGCACTGCTGGTAGTACTTTAGAACTCAGGAGTGAGTCCTTTGGCTGGTTTCATATGAGTTTTACAAACATCGTCTGCAGTGCCCAAAACTCACAGTCCGTTGGTAGAAGAGGTCTGCTTGGCCTCCGTTTGGGTGTGGTTGTTCTTCACGTTTCCTCTTCACAGTCACATCACCAAAGTCGACATGATCAGCTTAAGAGGAGTTGAAATGTTTCCATTTCACAATGACTTCCCCAACAGTCGACCTGATAAGCTTAAGAGGGGTTGAAATGTTTCTAATCAGTAGTCCACGTTCGGAATCACACTGAGCTCTCTTGACCGACTCACTCTTTATTTACTACATCTAGTGGCTATGTAATACTCACAGCCGCCATTTATAGTGGCTGGTCTACCTTTCAGAACATCAAATACTCAGGTCAGCATACATGTTTAATTAGGTAATACACACTAGAAGCAAAAAAAGACGACGCATCACGAATGAATTATACGTACGGGACGGAAATCGGTAGATGTGACGTCCACGTACCGAAAAACAAATGACTATAATCTCACAAAAGTTGGATAATTTTTTAAAGAGAAAGAGTTTCCCACATTGAGCTAACCAGTAATGCATTGGTCCACCTCTGTATCTTATGCAAATACGTATTCGGCTTAGGATTGATTGACAGAATTGTTGGATGTCCCCCTGAGGGATATCGTGCCAAATTCTGTCCAATTGGTGAGGTAGTTTGTCAAAATCCCGAGATGGTTGGACAGCCTTGTCTGTAAAACTCCAAACGTTTCCAACTGGAGAGAGATCCGGCGACCTCGCTGATCAAGATGCGGGTTGACAAACACGAAGACAAGCAGTAGACATTCTCACCCTGTGCTTTCGGGCACTATCTTGCTGAAAAGTAAGCCCGGGATGGATTGCTACGAAGGGCTACAAAACGGGGCTTAGAATCTCATCGACGTAACGCTGTGTTCTGTGCCGCGGATACCAACCAAAAAAGTCCTGGTATAAAGTGAAATGGCAGCCCTCACCACCAGTCATGGTTGTCGGGCGATATGACGAGGGCAGTCAGGTTGGTTTTCCACTGCTGGCTGGGACGGCTTCAGACGTGTCTTCGGCCTGGAACTCTCACTGGGTGGAGTAGAGACAACTCCAGTGATGATTTTCGCTTCAAACTGAGCCCCGATGACCAGCGACACGTGTCTAAAGACACCCTGAACGGAAGTGGGATACCAACCTGATTGTCACCCGCCCGACAGCCAGGAGTGATGGTCTGGGGTACCATTTCCTTTGATAGTAGGACCTCTTTGGCTGTCATCCGCGGCACCCTTGCAGAAGAGCGGGACGTCGACGATATTCTATGTCAGTTTTGTTGCCCTTCATGGTAAGCCATCCCATGCTTATATTTCAGCAAGATAATGGCCGCCCGCACACGTCGACAGTTTCTACTGCTTATCTTCGTGCTTGCCAAGCCTAACTTGGTCGGCAAGGTTACCGGATATCTCCCCAATTGAGAAGGTTTGGAGTATTATGGGCAGCTCGGAATTTCGACAATCTAATGTGCCATTTGGTCAGAATTTGACACGGTATCCCTAAGGAGGACATCCTACAGCTCTGTCAATCAGTGCCAAGCCGAATAGCTGCTTGCGTAAGGGCCAGGGGTAGACCAATGCGTTATTGACTTGCTCAGTTTGTGAAGTTCTTTTTCTTGAATAAATCATCCAATTTTTCAAAAAATGTAATGATTTGTTTGTCTATATACACTACTGCCCATTAAAATTGCTACACCAAGAAGAAATGTAGATGATAAACGGGTATCCATTGGACAAATATATTATGCTAGAACTGACATGAGATTACATTTTAACTCAATTTTGGTGCATAGATCCTCAGAAATCAGTACCCAGAACAACCACCTTGGGCCGTAATAACGGCCTTGATACGCCTGGCCATTGAGTCAAACAGAGCTTGGATGACGTGTACAGGTACAGCGTCAAAGGTAACAGTAGCCATGGTCCCCGAGCTGATAGTCCATGCTGCTACAAACGTCGTCGAACTGTTGGTGCAGATGGTTGTTGTCTTGGAAACGTCCCCACCTGTTAACTCAGGCATCGAGACGTGGCTGCACGATCTGTTACAGCCATGCAGATAAGATGCCTGTCATCTCGACTGCTAGTGATACGAGGCCGTTTGGATCCAGGACGGCGTTCCGTATTACCCTCCTGAATTCACCTATTCCATATTCTGCTAACAGTTATTGGATCTCGACTAACGCAAGCAGCAATGTCGCGATACGATAAACCGCAATCGCGATAGGCTACAATCCGACCTTTATCAAAGTCGGACGCGTGATGGTACGCATTTCTCCTCCTTACACGAGGCATCACAACAACGTCTCACCAGGCAACGCCGGTCAACTGCTGTTTGTATATGAGAAATCGGTTGGAAACAGTCCTCATGTCAGCACGTTGTAGGTGTCGCCACCGCCGCCAACATTGTGTGAATGCTCTGAAAAGCTAATCATTTGCATATCACAGCATCTTCTTCCAGTCGGTTAAATTTCGCGTCTGTAGCACGCCGTCGTCGTGGTGTAGCCATTTTAATGGCCAGTAGTGTAAGTACACCAGATCTACTGCTTTCTTTCCCATTCGGAAAATACCTTCGTGGTGCGTCGTTTATTTCCCATCCCTTCTTTTTTTGTCTGTTTTATGAAAGAAATGCCTATGCTCTCAAATGTTTGGAAGCCACTTTTGCCGTTCTTTCTGTTCTCATCCGTGTCGTACGACCTTCGTCAAGAAGATCCGTTATTAAATCTGCTATGGCCGTTAGCATAAAATCTACTGCTATTGCTTTTCCTCATATCCGCTACTGTATTCGAAGCTTTTGTACCACAGATTGATCTCATAGACCTCTCTTTCACTATTCAGTAATCGAAGTGAAGTTGTGTTGCCTTTCCGACAACAAAGGAAGTAGGTTACAGTACGCTTGTCCGCCCACTGCTTGAATACTGCTCAGCAGTGTGGGATCCGCACCAGATAGGGTTGATAGAAGAGATAGAGAAGATCCAACGGAGGGCAGCGCGGTTCGTTACAGGATCATTTAGTAATCGCGAAAGCGTTACGGAGATGATAGATAAACTCCAGTGGAAGACTCTGCAGGAGAGACGCTCAGTAGCTCGGTACGGGCTTTTGTTAAAGTTTCGAGAACATACCTTCACCGAAGAGTCAAGCAGTATATTGCTCCCTCCTACGTATATCTCGCGAAGAGACCATGAGGATAAAATAAGAGAGATTAGAGCGCATACAGAAGCATACCGACAATCCTTCTTTCCACGCACAATAAGAGACTGGAATAGAAGGGAGAACCGATAGAGGTACCCAGGGTACCCTCCGCCACACACCGTCAGGTGGCTTGCGGAGTATGGATGTAGATGTAGAGTGCGGATACACCTCCATCTCTCGATGAGTTTTTCTTCCGATCTCTTCTGTACAAGTCCATTGTGAGTCGAATACAATAAATCAGACCGCCAGCCTTACTTTCCGCGAAAACGTGCTGGATTTGCGTTCTAGTTCAGTAGCTCTACGGACCGTTCCCAGAAGAGCCCAGAACAAGCGGCAGCGTGGCAAACGCTTTATCGCCGGCGCAACAGGTTTGTGGCTCCCGCAGATTGCACTGACTCGGTGGGCTTAATGCGCGCAGCTCCCGTGGTTTATCGCTAACCTCCTTTACTGCGCTGTTGAACTATCTCTGGCTGCAGTGTAGGCAACACACATGGGAACGATCAGTGAGGCGCGCGCTCCTGGAAGCGTTAACGTAACACGCTTCACCTTATAAGTCCCTGCGAGCCGGCTAAAGGTCGATTCTGTCAAGATAGCCGCTGCACTTGGTGTTCGTTTGAAGCAACGTGCCGTCCTCCGAACACAACCAAACAATCTGTAAGAGTTTACAATGTTTGTCAAACATCTGACCGTGTTCGGCGCTGTTTGACGTCTTTGTCAAACACAGATCGTGTTTGCGAGAAGTTTTGATTGACGGAAAGTTTGACATGATGGCGGACGTTGTTTGTGCCAAGGTGTCGCCGCATATGTTCCGTGAAAAATAGTTGTATTGCAATTGTCCCGACAGTATCGTGAGTTTCCACAGTCGTGGAAAGATAAAAACAAAATAGCACAGACAGTTACCAAAATACTAGCGGTGTCGCATCTTTCCCAGCCGTATATTGTGCAGGAAGAGGTTAAGAAACAAATGAATACTCTACTCTTAACATACAAGCGGGAGTACAAGGGCAAAAGAACCAAAATTCTCCTGTTCTTTCATGGACGACGTGGGGTATATGATTCTACGTTGTGGTATCTGAACTGTCATTAGAGCAATAAGAAGAAGAGAATAAATTTTCACATAATTTGTCTTCTTTTTCAGTCTGAGGGCGCAGCAATTCCAGACACGTTATTAAAAGTTTCACTGCCCATTCTCAAAAAGTAGATGTAATCATCGTGTTCTGTGTATAACATTTCCTTTAACACATTTCATGTGCATATTTCTCTCCCATTGTAAACCAACCCCCTCTTCTTACTATTATCACTCTTCTTCTTTAAACACAGTGTTTTAGAAATGTTTTATTTGCATTTGTAGCCTATTCCCAGTAGTGTGAAAACACAGTATACCCGAAAAGCGTTTGCGTTAAAGTGAGGTTAAACTGACAAACTTTGTTTGTGCGTGTATGGGTTTGTTTCCAAATCCGTGGCTGAACAAGGGCGAATTTCACTTTCAGGTTTTCTCCTTTACTGGGGCCTATAGAGTTGCTGTGTTGTGAGAATGAGACAGTGGAAAACTTTCACAAGAGATTAATGAAGGTGCATGCTAGGGGGTCCCAACATTTTTTACCTGGTGCTCCCCTTTGCAATCCCAGAATATCTCATTCCCTAATGTTTATTCATTTTATTTATTAATTTTTAATATTTTTGCTTCTGTCGAAAAACTTTGTCAATAATTTGCCTTATTTAAATTAGCTGGCATCTGACATTTAAGATCCATAGTTGCGACGTTGCCAGTAGGGATTGGAATAATCATCCGGTTGAAACTGATATCGTGTATAAACCTGGGACCTGGAAACGATGGTGAGGCTTCGTCCCGCCTTAGACCTCAGTGGTTCACAACCCCTCAACAGGCCACAGCCTCACCGCCGCCCCACACTGAACCCAGGGTTATTGTGCGGTTCGGCCCCCAGGGGAACGTCTCATACCAGACGAATGTAATCCCAGATTTTTGCGTGGCAGAGTAAAGATGGTGTACGCGTACGTGGGGACAGTGTTTGCGCAGCAATCGCCGACATAATCTAACTGAGGCGGAATAAGGGGAACCAGCCCGTATTCGCCGAGGTAGATGGAAAACCGCCCAAAAACCATCCACAGGCTGGCCGGCACACCGGACTTCGTCACTAATCCTCCGGGCGGATTCATGTCGGGTACCGGCACGCCTCCCCACTCGGAAAGCAGCGCGTTAGAGCGCGCGGCTAAACTGGCAGCCTAAACCGATGTTGGTATTTTAGTTTTGAATAACCGGTATTTTTGGTATTTGTTTGCTCTCGGTCATAACAGGTGTTTTTATTTTTTTACAAATAACAGATTTAAAAAAAACGAAATATCAATTAGACACAGCAGTGGGGCTAAAATTTGTCGTCTTTAAATAAGCCTTTTTTAAAGGGAAAATAATTTTTAGTCGTCAAATTTGCATTGCTTTCAGATATTGCGTTATAGAAGATGGGAAAAGCGATCAGTGCCATTTTAATAACAATGCCGAGAGAAATGAGCATAAGAATTTGTACAGTACTGTTGAGACAATACTGTACCTGTTAACACACGGCGTCGCCTGTTGGTGGCGTGTACATGCAGTGAGTAAGACGCCCCAGCTAGTCGATATGGTAGTTTCTCATAGCCATCGTCGGACACCAGTTGTATTACAGAATGGCACCATCCCTAGTCTGGAAGTATTTTACGAAGTGCAGTAACAGTAAAGTACAACGCTCCATTTGCTTTAAAGTACTGAAAACTTATTTAACAGTTCATTCACAGTTGCAATAAAAATAGAAAGTAGCAGATCTTTTGCCTGTGTCTCCACACTATGCCTTTATCTGTTTGTAGCCCTTGAAAACGGACAAAATAACGCGAAAAATAGAGTTCTTCAAACAGTTTTTTTCTGCTCGTTTTCACCCTTTAGCAATTCCTAATAGTAATGCTCAAATAGTGCTGTGATCTCCGATTTAAAAAATGATGTTTGAGCAGAGTTTCAAGAAATTAGAATCAATAGGGGAATACTGGTGGTAGTCGATCACTTAAAACTTTTCGAGGAAAGTAGCGAACGGTCGGTGGACAAGGTTTTCTTTTATTTGTCTACTTAATTTAATATTTTGATTCTTTGTAACTTTGAACTGAGGAAGTCAAATTTTTTCAATGTTTGTTGATTTCTAGGTTTATTACAGGAAATAATAGGAATAAAAAAACCGAAAATCGTTTATTTCTGAAATCGGTTACTTTGAACGGTTTTAACAGTCCGGTTCGAGGCCTACGAGAAAGTCAGGTCGCGGCGCGTATGTCACGAAGCTCGATCGCTCAGCAGACAAACTATGTTTCTGCACCTGTTAATTCGTAACTAGGTGTGTACGTACAAACGACAATTGCATCTTCTACTGGAATCCGCTATTATGGAGTCTTACTGTTGTTAGTCGCCGGCAGCTGTAGCCGAGCGGCCGCTACGGTCGCAGGTTTGAATCCTGCCTCAGGCATGGATGTGTGTGTTGTCCTTAGGTTAGTTAGGTTTAGGTATTTCTACGTTCTAGGGGACTGATGACCTCAGCTGTTAAGTCCCATAGTGCTCAGAACCATTTGAACCGTTTTTTTGTTGTTAGTCCTACAGTGATCGGAAGTCCATAGGCCTACCTATAATTTGTTACACCTGTACTGGGGTACGATAAAATTAAAATCATGCCAAAATTACTTTCAACTGGATAAGACACCACTTCTTGTATGAGAACTCTCAAGCAGTAGAGACCTAAATGCTATAAACAAACCGTTATGCCGCGTGGTATTAGCAGAGCGGTCTAGGCCTCTACTGTTCGGCTGGTCCCGGCGGAGGTTCGAGTCCTCCCTCGGGCATGGGTGTTTGTCCTTAGGATAATTTAGGTTAAATAGTGTGTAAGTTTAGGGACTGATGACCTTAGCAGTTAAGTTCCGTAAGATTTCACACAGATTTTTTCAAGCCTTTATACCATTTATGTCGAGTATTGACCTTAAATTAAATTTTGTTGTAGTATTGTGAATCAGTAAGACTTCATAATAGCGGATTCCAGTAGAAGATGCAGTTCTAGTTAGCACGTAAGTGCCCAGTTGTGAGTTAACAGGTTTAGAAACGCATTTCATTTGCTGAGCTAAGTGAGCGATCTGAGGCCTACCTTCGTGACTTCGTTTCTTGTGGGCCTCGCTCGGTCCCACTAAACTGGCGTTGAAAAAAGGACAACCGAAAACAGTTGTTTCAGCGATAACCGCCATCCCTAACCGGCAGTCCCTACCACGAAGGTAGAAAATCGTTTTAAAGTCACTATCTCCACAAAAACCACTTAAAAACACGAAAGTCACGTATGGTACGGGTTTATACAGTGTTTCTAAGCGTGTCAAAAATCTGTTCTTAGTTTTAGTTTGCGCCGTATCTATAATTTTTTTCCTCGCAATAGGTAAAATTTTAGGGTTCGGAAAGTTTCCCAGCATGAGAACTGGCAGAATAAAACACTTTTCGCAGCGAAACTGGCGACACCGTGGGAGCCAACGAGGCCAATAGAACTCCCATTGCTGTATTGCTAGCGGAGGCCACTCTACTCGCTTGCTATCCAATGGCAAGCACTTGAATTCGAGCTGTATGCCTTACGTACTACACGAACCGTTCTGCTGATCATTACAGTGTTAGCCACACCTCAAAAACTCTGTCCGGAAGGTTGTTAAGTTGCATCTCTATAATACGTTCGAATCAAATGCTCTAACTTCTGGAAACCTCATCAACTTCGATTCACGATTGCTCACCAGTCGACCAAAAGTGCATCTGGCACAGCATTTCAAAACAATATCTGGTTATGTTCAATCGCAATCCAAAGAGTTTTTTTGATTGCAGATGAAACTTAGGTCAGTCATTACACACCAGAGTCAAAACGGCACTCAAAACGATGGACAAAGGCTGGTGAAAGTGCGACAAAGAAAGCAAAGGCCATTTTGTCAGCTGGCACGGTGATGTCCACAGTTTTTTGGGATTCTCAAGGAATAATCCTCGTAGATTACTTGGAGAAAGGCAAAACCGTAAGTGGACCCTATTAAACTTCATTGCTGGATCGTTTAAAACGTGAGTTGGCTGAAAACAAGACTAATGATGGCAAGCAAAAAAGTGCTGTTTTAAAATTGGTTCAAATGGCTCTGGGCACTATGGGACTCAACATCTGAGGTCATTAGTCCCCTAGAACTTAGAACTACATAAACCTAACTAACCTAAGGACATCACACACATCAATGTCCGAGGCAGGATTCGAACCTTCGGCCGTACCGGTGGCGCGGTTCTAGACTGAAGCGCCTAGAACCGCTCGGCCACTTCTGCCGGCCAGTGCTGTTTTACCAGGATAATGAACCATCCTACACATCAGCAATAACAACAGCGAAGGAGCATGAATTGGGCTTTGAATTGGTTCCTCATCCTCTCTGTTCACTAGACATAGCCCCAAGTGATTTCTTCCTGTTCCCGAACATGAAACTTTGGCTAGCTGGGAAGAAATTTTCATCAGTTAAGGAAGTGATAGTTGCAGTCAACAAGTATTATGCAGAGTGTGACAAAACTCTGACAAAGCTGGAGCATCGCTGGGCTAAATGTGTATCTCTTAAACGAGGCTATGTCGAGGAGTAAGGTGAGTTCTTTACGAAACAAATATTTTTTTCTTCCCTTTTTACGACTTATCGAACCACTCGCATTACCTTGCGTCGCTGATGATCTCGGAATCTCCGAAATGTCACGGTCTGCCCTTATGTAACATTTAACATATTGCAAGAATTGTTGAAAATGGTAGCTATCGCAGTGCAGAGATATTGCGAGACCTTGCGCCAACCTGCTCGTGGGATTTTCCCGCAACAAGGGAACAAACGGCTTTCCGCCACAGGCTCACCAGCAGGAAACTGCGCGCCCGCGGTGTCCTTGGGAGGTTGCAGTACGTTCTGCCATCTGCGACGGCAATTGCGTCGCAACTCGTCGCGCCGGCGTTTCGTTTTACCTGCCTGCGCCCCTTTTCCTGTTTCCCGCAGCCCACATCACGAACTACCTGCATGACGTAAGACTAAACCACACTCAGAGCGAGGCAGCTAAAGCCATATATTCTCCAGTGTTCACAAGTAGAGAGATGCGGTATCGTCTCGAACATGCTATCTCCCAAAGCGATGTCCGTAGTCTTCTTAAATCCACCACACTGAACAGAACTGCTGAAATCTACCATACTCGACAGGAGTGTATGTCATTTCTCCTCATAGGGTCGAGTTTTAGAAAGGTTACAGAGACAAAAAGAGTTAATAATACTAGCATAACAACTGAAACGTCCCCTTTGGAAAATTTAAGAATGACAGTGCTGGAAAACCCCTTACGTTATTTAATTTTCAAACAGCTGAGCAGAACTGAACGCACTGAGACATTACTCTCTTTACTTATTCTGATCAACACTAAACTGACACACAATATTTTTAGCGCAACGCAATCTGACTTTAAAATCCCTACAAAAGAGTGGCTCTGACTAACAGTAACCTATACCTTTCATGAATCACTTACCTCACAAAAATCTTCGTTGCTCGAACTACTGCAACACAGCGAGCGCCAATAGTGCCAGATAAATAAAAGATTCTAACTACTGAAGGCACTAACTACTGATAGGGATAGTTAGCTAATGATAGATTCTGATAGAGAACAAACAATGTATTTACCTTAATAGTGTTCAAAAATATATATAATCAGTTCGTGACATCCACTCTTACAAATTTATTCTTTCTGATGGACACACGTCCAGATCATCCGCTCTCAAAACTCCGCCATTTTCTCTCCCCACATCCACCACTGCTGGCGGCTCACCTCCAACTGCGCAACGCTACGCGCTGTTCACATCCAACTGCCCAACACTACAATAGCGAATATTTCAACAATGCCAACCAGCCACAGACTGCACACAGCAGTCAGTGATTTTCATACAGAGCGCTACGTGGCGTTACCAACATAAAAACCTGAACAGCCTACTTACACACCTGTCTATAAATACTCGTTCAAACGTTTGTGAATTCCTAAGGGACCAAACTGCTGAGGTCATCGGTCCCTAGAGATACATACTACTTAAATTAACTTACGCTAAGAACAACACATACGCCCATGCCTGAGGGAGGACTCGAACCTCCGGTGGATGGGGCAGCGCAATCCGTGGCATGGTGCCTCAAACCGCGCAGCCTTTCCGCGCGGCCATAAATACTCGGTCATCCCAGTGGCAGGCATGACAAAAAGGAGGCAACAGAAAGACGTCACGCTACCGAGCGTCGTTGTCCACACAAAAACACGTGGTCCTATCCACACAAAGTTTCATCAAGAAAAAATATGAAATATGGATATTCCGAAAATTCGGTTAATCTGTGTGAGGAACTGCCCACATGACTAAATTATCGCGGAATAATTGCAAGATGAAACCGAGTCCGAGAACTGAAGATTCTCCCAAATAACGACCAAAATGTGGGACTGAGCAAACAAAGGCACACGCACTAACCGATGGAAATTGCAGAATACCGACGAAACTAACGAAACGGAAGAACAAATAGTATATGAAACACAAACACACGCACATTCACACTGCGAAACACAAATTCCAATTGAGACTAAGCGCAGTTCACATACCAAGCTCCCACATTTCTAAGTTCTGGTTGAACAAAGTAGCTACAGTAAAACCGAATAATTACAAAAAAAAAAAAAACCACTACTTCGCATTCTGCATGATTATAAAGCTCTGACGCTAGGTAGGAAATGGATTAAAACTTCCTCTAGGCTGAAACTTACACAGATTCAGTTACAAAATTCACTACTGGAAACGAGCTGCCATGAAATACCTCTCTCTTCAAAATCCCAGGAGTGAGTGTCCGGCACCGTGACCTAATCAAGGTCCCCACACACAGGCAGGGGAAGTTGCCCCAGAACACCCTTGCCGCACCTTGCCAACTTAAGCACACTAGCGCTTGGCTAGAAGGGAATAAAACCTCTGCTACTCTCCATTCTTACACCAAAGTAGGCTAAACTGCCACGGTAGCAGACAACAAGTTTATCCGCCACCAAACATTATGAAAACTCAATATACTTACGCATTCACTCACTCTGTCATTCTATGATGGTCGGAATGGGAAAGAAGGATAGCGGTACAATATAAAGACGTTGTAATTAATTGTTGGAAGGGTGGGAAACACAGATGCATAATACATCAATATATTGATATAAATCAGCAGGAATTCAGCGAATGTATGCGGTTGTGCCTGATTGGAGCAGGCTCAGTTGCCTTTTATTTCTCCTGGTATTTTTATTGACTGCACTGGAAGTATAAGATGCTAAGGTACACGTGAAATGGCGTTACATTTTAGTTAAACATTACGAAGGTACTAATATGGAGACCCTTTATCAGCCTCTTGCTCCAGGGGAAAGACTGTGCAGGGTGTGCTCAGTCCCAAGCAGTCTTTCTAAGGTCAAACCACTGGTATAATGTCAATGAAGTGAAGCACATAAATATTTAAAGTAAAAATTCTGTAAAATAGAATACTGGTAAGCCAATCTTGACGTGGTGTCTGTGAAATAATGCACAAAAAATTTAAAGCAAAACTATGTAAGATGAGCTCACGCATCCAGGATTATGAGCTAAATTTCTGTTTAAGACAAACTATTTCTATCAGAATCGTGTCAATTTTGCGGCACCTGTTTTAACTAATTATTTAGGGTAAGAAACGTAATTGGACACTATGCTGAGTATTAAAATGAACTAGAGGCTGTTATCCACACATAACACGATGCAAGAGTAAGCAAAGACACAGGTCATCAAAACCAAAAATAGTTAGTGTATTAGCAAAAGAGGCAAATGTGCCACAATAGAGGATTAGAAAAAAAACACCAACTAAAGTGAAACATTACAGAACATAATACAAACACCATTAAGTAAAACTAGACAATAATGATCCACTGAACCAACAAATGATATGACTCTTACGTGTCGCTTTAAAAAGTCTTTTCCCTCGTACACTCACAATTCAATAATATACATTTAAAAATTAACACCGTCAAACAATCCATCAGAATTATCAATAAACAAAAATTAGAAAACAATATTACAAGAAATACAGGAACAGTTAAGGAAACATGACGTAAAAGGCGTATGTCAATATGATGAATAAGTTGGACGATCAATAATCGACATCACATATGCAAACACTGAGATTTAATTAAAAACGTGTCAGCAAGGAAAAGTTAATAGTATAAATGTTGTATAAATATGATACTTACGATGCAGCGTGAGAATAGAAGCAAAATATTACCACGATTGACTTCCATACAAGGCTGCACTTCAGAAAAGACTTACGAAGACCTAACTTTATATCCAGTGTTAAAAATTCCTATTTTTCAGAAACGCCTTTTTTTCTACTGTCAGTCTGCATATTATACCCTGTCTCCTTTACTAATGTCAGTAATTTTGTGCTCAAATAGCAAACCACATCTAGTATTTTTAGCGTCTTATTTCCTAATCAGCATCACTCGATTTAATTCGAGTGCTTGCAGCCATTTCTACATTTTTTTGTTAATCTCATAACCTCTTTTACAGACATCATTCATTCTTTTCATCTGATGTTCCAAGTCCTTTGCCATCTCTGACAGAATTCTTGTTCCTTCCGCCTGAACTTTAGTTCCGTTCCCAAATTTCTCCTTGCTTTCCTTGACTGCTCGCTCGATGTACGGGTTAAGAAACATGGGGGATAGATTACAACCCTGTTTCACACCCTCCTCCGTAACAGTCTGTCTTAAGCCTTATTTACACGACGACACTGGGTTGCGTGAATGAGTTGCACACTAATGGTTTCGTATGTGGCTGTACGGCGCCTTCAGTGTACACTCCAGTATCGTCGTTTTGGGAGCGCGGCAGTCATGTGTAAAATGAAAGTTTTGGCAGGTGTAAGAGTTGTGGCGGAATTCATGCATAAAACAAAACACAAAACAAATATGAGACGTGTTTGGATTCGAGACTGGACAAATAAAAGAAGTCAGGTCGGTTGTTCAGAGACCTTGCTGAAAGAAATTTTTGTGGAAGAGCCTAGAATTTATTTTAATCTTCTGTACTATTATTTGTGAATGGGAAGCACAGATGTGACGTTTTAAATAAATGAATATTAAATAAATAATTCAGCTACCCAGATTTCTCTAGACTTCCCTCCTCTCAGCTGTTTTCCTTAAAAAATATTGCCCAGTTCGAACCACGGGATTTTTATCTTTTGCGTGCCTGTATTTTTCTTAATTCATTTCTGTGTGCACTACTAATTGAATGAATTTTGCTCCGCAGCTCAGATATCGTCAACCATTCGATGTTCAGGTCGCGTATGGCAGCCGATGCGCAGCAACACGCCACTGCTTGGTTCAAATGGTTCAAATAGCTCTGAGCACTCTGGGACTTAACATCCGAGGTCATCAGTGCGCTAGAACTAAGAGTTGCTTGAACCTAACTAACCTAAGGACATCACACACATCCATGCCCGAGGCAGGATTCGAACTTGCGTCAGTAGCGGTCGCGCTGTTCCAAACTGAAGCGCCTAGAACCACTCGGCCACACCTTCCGGCGCCACTTCAAATCCCATAAACAACCAATCAAAGCATAGCTACCCAAAAAGCGCACAATTTCCTCCGTTCCCCACTTCAAACTTCAATTTAGTTCACTCTGCCGACGCTCCTAACCACAGTAGTCGGGCAACTAGTGTTGCCAATGTTGGAACAAACCAAAAGTTTTAAGTTTTACCAAGGAGCGCCGCGCATGCACGGTGACCGACAGTGCAGTTCCGCGTGCAATCTAGTGTCGTCGTGCAGACTAGGTTTGTACACAGTCATCGGCTGACGCAACTGCAGTCTGGTTTCGGTGCAGGCAAACGAGTGCTGCTGGACAGAGCGGTGTTCGGGACCGCGGTGTAACTGCTGGCAGCGGACGCCCACTACGCTCCTCCCTCGCTCTCGCAATTGTCGCCGCTGTCTCCGTGTAGCGTGACGGCCCCGCCCACCCACTCCCTCACAAAGAGCAGCGCCCGCTCAACCACCGAGGCCGCCGCTCAACACAGTGGTCCTGCTCTATGTCTGTTGGATGGTGGAATAGCTAATTACTACACTGATGAGCCAAAATACACTCAATCGCACAAACCAACCTCGAATCACGAGGGAATCATCTGGAATAGATGGAAACAGGTAGACAGATAGACAAGTGGTTACAATTTCAGAAAAATTGGATGATTTATTCCAAAAAAGAGCTTCCCAAATTGAGCAAATCACTGAAGCGTTGTTTCACCTGTGGCCCTTATGCTAGCAGCTTTTTGGCTTGCACTGATAGAGTTGTTGGATGTCCAACTCAGGGGTGTCGTGCAAACTCTGTCCTAATGATGCGTTAGATCATCAAAATTCCGAGCTGATTGGAGGCCCCTGCCCATAGTGCTCGTCGAATGTAGGGTAGAGCCACGGGTCGTAACACATCTGAAATGTAACGTGCACTGTTCTAAGTGCCGTCAGTGCGAACAAGAGGTGACCGCGACGTGTAACCAATGGCACCCCATACCATCACGCCAGGTGATACGCCAGTATGGCGATGACGAATACACGCTTCCAATGTGCGTTCACCGCGATGTCGGCAAACACGGATGCGACCATCATGATGCTGTAAACAGAACCTGGATTCATCCCAAAAAAAATGAAGTTTTGCCGTTCGTGCACCCAGGTTCTTCGTTGAGTACACCGTCACAGGCGCTCCTGTCTGTGATGCAGCGTCAAAGGTAACCGTAGCCATAGTCCCCGAGCTGATAGTCCATGCTGCTACAAACGTCGTCGAATTGTTGGTGCAGATGGTTGTTGTCTTGGAAACGTCCCCACCTGTTAACTCAGGCATCGAGACGTGACTGCACGATCCGTTACAGCCGTGCGGATAAGATGCCCGTCATGTCGACTGCTAGTGGTACGAGGCCGTTGGAATCCAGCACGGCGCTTCGTATTACCCTCCTGAACCCACCGATTTCATATTCTGCTAACAGTTATTGGATGTCAACCAACGCGAGCAGCAATGTCGCGATACGATAAACCGCAATCGCGATACGCTACAATCCTACCTTTATCAAAGCCGGAAACTTGATGGTACGCATTTCTCCTCCCTGCTCGAGGCATCGCAACAACGTTTCACCAGGCAACGCTGGTCAACTGCCGTTTGTGTGTATGAGAAATCGGTTGGAAACTTTCCTCATGTCAGCACGTTGTAGGTGGCGTCACCGGTGCCAACCTTGTGTGAATGTTCTGAAAAGCTAATCATTTGCATATCACAGCATCTTCTTCCTGTCGGTTAAATTTCGCGTCTGTGGCACATCTTCATAGTGTAGTAGTTTTAATGGCCAGTAGTGTACATTGTCTGAGTTGTCTCCCAACACTCGCTCAAGGTCAATATCCCCACTCCTCTCACAGTACTAATAATTTAAAAAACATGCGCTTCCTCTGCCCCACCCGTATCATTGGCTTGATTGCTTTACAATCTGTATAGGTGGTGGGTCACTCCAACTGCATATACTGTTCCGACGATTTACATTAGTTAATGACAATGTTCGGGCGCTGTTGCGTTGCGTCATTTTTATTTTGCAAGTGGCGAGTCTTTAATGTGTCCTTGTGTTGTGTCCGCAGTTAACAACGGGGACCTGCAGACGGTGCGCTCCTGCGCTTTCATCCTGCCCGACCAGCCGTGCACGACGACGGACCAGTCCTCGTACATCCACGAGGAGTACTGCATCACCTGCGAGACTGACCTCTGCAACGCTGCCCCACCGCTGCCCGCCGCCGCTGCCGCCGTCGCCGCTATCGTCACCCCTCTGGTGGCTGTTCTCCTGGCTTAGCGCCTCAGAGGCCAACGCGCCGGACACCAGCCTCCACACATAACACAACTCCAGTTCTCCGCCACACACACTGCCTGTCGAGCTGCCAGCTCCCACGTGACAACCCAGCTAACAAATGCTCTGCTGCCATGCCTTGTTGTTACCAGAAGGACCCGAGCCGGCGCGATTGTACGTCAACGTACGTGCCTTCCTGTAGAGCAACTCACCACCCGTATCGAGTAAAAGATGGAGGACAATCAGTTCATAACAGTAGCCTTTCAGAGACGTATCAGCATGGACCCTACACCAGTACCTCCAAGTCTACACTGTTAAACATCTACAAGAATGTGATAAATAACAGAAAAAGAAGGAAAAAGCTTGCAATACCCAATTATGTACACGAATTTGATTATTACGCTACTATCGCCTAACAAAAACTTTTCATGTAGATTTCTAACGCAGTATTTGTAACGGTAACTTACCGCTTTATAATTGTTGTCAGGACTCCATAATTTTCGTATTTATCATACAGGAAATGCACTGTAGTGTAAGCTAAATATCACCAAAGAATTTCGGAATACTTGCAAAGTTTTATCTCCAAAGTCAATGTCCTTTCTCAAGTACGTTTACGTCGGAGTAATTCTGTGCCGAACTTCTCTGAGTCCTGTCTCAACAATTTCAAATTTGTACCAAAGCTAAACTGCAACCAGTTCCGTCGGTGGAGTGTTAAGTGCCTGAATCTCGCCACAAACGACAAGTGCCACTTGGTTCGAATTATTAATGCAATAAATCAATGCTGAGAACACTATTGGTGTTGTTCATTAGTTGACTTCAACTTTGAGCCACAAATTAGCAGGCCATTAATATTTCTGTTGGTTAGAATTTAGAAAATAATACATATTCTTTATAGCTTAAATTACTTGTTAAAATACACTGTGTGATTCGTTCGAAAAGTATTAAACACGATTACATCTGGTTGGTGTACATTCCTTAATCACACCAGGGACCAATAAATCTCGCATTTTAAAATAAAATGTAACTTAGAATGTAGGAATTAATGTCTGTCTGTCTGTCCCATTTGTCGCTGATGTGTATGCCTTTTACGGTAATTTAACTGTCCCAACGTTGACACATTGTTTAGAAAATTGTAACCAATGATATTACATGTACAATCGTCTACATTGTTTGCCCATATGGGATATCTTAGCATATATCTTTTTATAGTTATAAGTATTTTGAAAATATTAAATCATGTCAGAATAGAAAGTAATTTATGTTATTTGGCAGTCAACTGCCTTTGTACTCCATGTTACACCTTACTATTATACTGTGTAATATAAAATAATGAGCCCTTTCTAAAACAGCTATTTGGGTCTGATTTCTTCCACTCAGACTTTCAGAGTAAACATTAACTACTCAGTAATTCTTAAAGATAATTCTAGAAATTTTTTTATGCACTTACTGTGTAAATTTCTTTAAAATCTGAAATAATGATATAACTCAGGATGCAGCTGTCTCTGCAAAACAGTTTTATTTGTTTAACTTTTGTTAATACTAACTTTAAAAAAATGCTTGATTGCATATACATTGCCCTCAAGTTGCAGCTACTAGTTCTGTAAGCGTTTTAGTGTCCTTAGCTTGTTTTCTAGTAAAGCATTAGTTTAGAAATTTTAGTACTAACTTGTACTGCATATGTATTAACGATTTCCAATATGGCATCTATGAGTTGAGTATTATTTTTATATCTTTATCGTTTTTGTTGAAACTGTTACTTTTGCATAGAGTTTTTTATGTGTGCGAGTGAGAGAGTTATTTATGAATAAGTTGATTATATTTTGTTTGGCTGATTTTATTGTTGTGTTGTGAGAGTGTGGCTGTTGTAGATTATCGCTATACCTGTAGCTCCCGTTTTGTACATTGCTCTTCCCGCCCTCGTAGATGTAAGCGCCCGGACCACATCCGCAGGCCTCCGTAGCTTAAGTTCTGCGCGGTCCGCCGCCCTGGCCGTCGCCAAAGCACTTGGCGCAGCCGGGGCTCCCGGGCCGGCAACGATCCTTATCACACGCTCCGTCCATTCAAGCAGTAGAAGCGCACACACCTGTACGGCGTCAGCCTGCGCCGCCAAAGTCCCTGGCCCGCTCCTTACGTTCGTGGTTGTGCCTAGTTTGCCTAGTTTTTAAGACCTCTCCTGTTGTTTTCGTGTTGGCTTTATTAATTAGTATTTCTAAGCTTTATGTAATATATTTCCTTTGAGAGACACTGTATCCTGTACGAACCGACATATCAAAGCAATACTTGTAAATAAAGTGAACAACAGCATATTCCCCTGTTTACAATTATGTTGTCATGAACCCTTCACTGACGAATCCAGCACTTTTCTTGTTAAACTTCCTCATATCAACACCTGAAGTTCATAATCAGAGGAAAAACATACCTGAGAGAGAAAAAATACAGTACTATAAAAAAATCACAAATTTTGAAATTTATGATCGAATTTTTAGCAAGTAGTAGGGCTTACTTCAATGCCACCAGTAGTGCTGCAACATGTGAAGACACATCTGTTATTTACGACCTAATGTGTGTTTACGTCATGCCTTTTAGTCCTTTGATTAACAGCAACAAAACCTTCCTCGAAATTATTATTTTTTAAAAACAGGTAAGATCAATTACACAGGGTGTTAGTGGTATAAGTGCAGATATTGTGGTCATTGGTGCTTCAATATATACTCACTTTGGGGCGTTAGTTGTTTTTTCTCAGTGTCTGACAGTCTTCCCACAAACACATCACACAATTTTCTACCTGATGTATCCTTCATAATCATCATAGCGCCGCTAAATGGAATATGCCTGTCAGTATAGACTAACCATTTTGCTTCCATGTGTCCACACTTCAACACTTGATCTGTTGCCCAGTGCAAAATGAACATTAATGGCTTACTCTTCGCACACATAACTAGAGGTACTAACCAACCTAAAAGGTACTACTCCTAATAGATATAATTATTACTCTGCAAATGAAGTAAACGTTGAAGTAATGTCGTTCAGTACGCTGCCCTCAGTTACCAATAAAAATATCTGCACTTATACCCCTAACACCCCATATATCAAATGAACACAACTACGTGTATTTTCAGAATAAAGTTTCTCCAGTATAGTCTGTCTGTAAACTCAAGAGCGAGCACCTCTTTTGGTGGGGGAAGTGGCCTTTCCCGGAAGAACACTGACACCGGACTACAGGCGCACCCAAAATCTGTTGCCCGTTACCTGTCTAGGGGCGTCGAACGGCGTGCAGTGGTATACGTCGTTTCTGCTAGTGGTATCTTAGTTGCCAGTGTCAGTTAACTTTGTATACTTACTGATATACTTCGATATCCGGAAGTGATGGATAATCGTCTAGCATTGCAAGAAAATGTGCAGAATACGAAGAAGAGGAGGTATTTGCGGAGTAACGAGCGTTCGATCATCTCTAATGTTATTACAGCGTGCATTAAAGAGGCGACACAAAAAGAACTGTTGGCTAATATTACAAGTCCCAATCAAAAGGTTGCAATTTATGCAAACGCCAACCTCGCCCAATAAGACGCATAAGGAAGGAACGCGAAAATAAGACACATGGTGTACTAGTATCGCTACGAAGGAAAACTAATAATTTTGGGATGAAACCCATCGTTGCAGACAGCTTCAAAATCACGTAAAACCTTTGATGCTTATGGAACACTAAATCTCTATCTCGGCCACTATTCACCTGATTGTAAGACGTATTGCTTAAAACATGTGCGCAATAGCTACTCTAAACACTGCTGAAATTTCCTTCGAAACACATACCCCGTTTCTGGATTTCTAAGCAGAAAGCTTGACATACGAGGTGCGTTTACATATTAATTTTTATTTTTTTGTAAGAACTATATTTGTTAATCTACAGCAATGTTATACTCTTCAAAATACTCCGTATTACGTATTATACTCTTATGCCAGTGCTTTTCCCAGTTCGCGAAACACTTTAGGAACTGTTTCTTTGGGATAGTTTATAGGTCATTTAACTGTGCATTTTTAATCTCATCAATACTTGTAAAACCACTGCCCCTTAAGACCTCCTTTGAAATGTTTATACCAATTGTATGCCCTTGGTTTACTCATAACAGGCTCACCAAAAGAAATATTTAACAATTCTAAAAATTTCATTCGCTTTATTCCATTCTTACAACAAAATTTAATACAGGTTATCTAATCTATTTTATATAAAACAAATAGTCGTTGATGCTAGCAAAACACAGGTAACCTTTTTGACATCTCACAACAGAGTGAATACGAAATATGCATAACATTGTACACATACTTTTGAGGCACGTTTATGAAGACAGTGACAAAAAGTAGTGCACATCGGACTACTAAAACACACAAAATTATAAATTTCTGCTTACTTTTTAAACACTCTTCGTGTTGCAAGAATTGTTAAGTTTCAATACAGTCCTTCAAAGAAAACTTCTAGCTTTTAATAGAAACACACAATAATAACAAGCCTTAAATTCTACAGATTGATTGCAGTACATGGTGTTCGTTTTACGAATAGCAATAGAGGAACATACGTTCGCATGAACAGGCATTCAGTTCTATGTTTGTAGTAGAATCCTGACTTCCGTTCTTATCTTAATATTATTTACTCTATAATGTTGTATTTCGGAAGAACCTATCGTTTTTTGTATTCTTTATGGTCTTAATGCATTTGTCTAAAGATAAACGCAGCCGAGACGTATCTGTACACGGCGTCGCTACAGACTTACAGCGCACGCCGCGACAGGGCCGGTACGACGTTGTGAAACAGCCTGTAGAAGTGCCTTGAGACGTAGCTGGGTTGGCAGAGTGGGGATTCGCTCGCTCGCGCTTCAGTTTACCGACAGACTATAATATTATTGTATGTGGTTTTACAGCACAGATTGTTCCCTTTTTGCGTCACTTTACAAAACAGTTCCCATTACGGTAATCTTCATAAAAAGAACTGCATCCAGAAGGACATGTCAGACTGGTCTCATTGATGGCAGGGAGGTACATAGTACGATACAAACGCGATGATTACACTTTTAGCTTGGAAGGGCCAACATGCACTGTACTACATGGCCACAAAACATACGTGTTAGTATGGTATCGGGCTCCATGGTTGTGTATATACAAGTACAAATGCGTTCGTTTCTAATGTACTCCTGTGAAACTCCAACCAATGCCACCTGCACCTGAGTGCACAGATCTCACAGATTGGTGGGCACAGGCGGAGTCCTGATGAAAGGCTCCATGGCAGCCCACACATTCTCAAATGGCGAGATGCAGCTGGTGATGGCAGAGTACCAACAGCTGCAAGACGTGCTTGGGAGATGGCAGTGACACGAGCTCAAGAGCTGTCCTGTAGAAAAATGGCATTTGGGGAGGGTGAGCATTCATAAACACCAAATCTTTCACTTGCAGGCCCTCAGCGATGAACCATGCAGTTATCATGGAGCCTCTTGGTATATTAAGACTGAGTGGGCACTGTAGGATATTGCTCCCATCACTGTCACACCAGAGATGTGTGATGGGAGATCACAAACCACTCCTCTTGGTGCTCTCCACTGTACTACCATAGTCCCACTGGTCATTGCCACCGAGTTATAAGCAGCACTCAACACTAGAGACAACTGCTGTAAGTCTGTAGGGCTCCATGTCCATCGCTGTTGACACCAAGCAAGTTGAGTGCAATGCTGTGTGGGTGTCAGTGGCAGACATCGCAACAGTCAGTGTGTAGCAAGCCCAGCATCAGGCAAACGCCTGCCAATGGCACAAGCACTTGTGTGATGTTGCATAAAGGCAGGATGGACCGCTGACTGGCACCTGTTACTGCTATTCAGTCTGTTGGTGTGTGGCAGACAATGTCAGTGCTCATTGTGGTGCATGTCAGACATCCAGATCCTACATGTTGTGCATGAGTACTTCCATGTATCCACTGCCACCACCAATGGGCAATGGTGGTGTTGTATGACCAGTGATGCACGCAACATGACGATAGCACCACTCAGTCTCCCACAGCCCCACCATGTGGCACCTCTCGAACCTGTCTAGCTGGGCATCTGCCCTCAAACATATTGACTGGCCATAATGTATATTCATGTGGAACTCTTGTGATGCTATCCAGTGTCCTACTAGCTGACACAGTCGTTAAAGGGCTCTCTTGTAACAATCGATGGGCATAACATCATGGCTCCACCTGTGCTTGCCGAGAGCATGGGCGTCGATGGGTACTTCAGGGTGCAACTTTTTTTTATGATCAGTATATACATGAAATTAAGACAAGTATATGTATTTTCAGAATAAAGTTCTACAGTAATTTAATTGTTTGAGGTTTCACAGCAAAACCACTGGCAACCCAGACACTGTCCGCATTTTATAGTACTTTACAAAACAGTTCTTATTGTTACTGACGCAGAATCCAGTGCCACATGTCTGCTATCCATTTGATACAGTGGGGGTGTTGGACTGCTTCACACTGCACAACTTCTTGATGTTTACTTTGCCGTCATACATGTTGGTTCATTTCATTTACATATTTAGCTGGTGGAATGCATTGTTCATAACAGCTGAAGCATGCTAGTTTATTTGCTCTTGTTATTGCCAGACATGCTGATACCCTTAATTGCAGTGACAGCAGCTCTAAACTCATTCTGTCGTCTGAATTAATTTCCCTGAAGACCACAGCTACACTAGGAAAATGCAGCATGATGATGCGCCACCACTTCATTTTCAGTGTCACTGTCAGAGGTCACTGACTTCTGGTTACTTCATAACTCATCAAGTCATTGATACAGCCTATCAGTGATAAGGTCAGCAGCACATGGATTGTCTGATTTCGTTGCTGAGAATAGGAAACGGTTTGACCATTACTCGCTAGTGGTTACAGACTGAAATCCCACGTTGCAATCTGGCTTAGAACGAAGGCGGATTAGTACTAGTAAAATATGGCTGTATGATAAAAAACATGAGCTACAGCGACAGTCCCATTGCCAGTAAAGGCTGAAAATTTGTACTACTGCATACATTGTACTGGATGTGTCTGCTAATAGCTAATAACTGCCAGGAAACGCCATGATTCTGTTATACACACCAAGGGGGAAGGTAAGTAGTCGACCTAAAAAATGTGGTTTCAAACAGTATCCAATGGTAAACAGACCCTTAATGTAAGAATGGCCACCACAGGTGGGGTCGCAAAGTATCTCGACACAGAATGCGTCATCCCCTTTAGCTTCCCTGACACCAAACATTCTTACTGATCTTTCGCAACCAATCCCTGTTTCCCCCAGAGGAAACAACATGGAATTTTCCTAATCTAGGAGCAAAAACAGTTAAGCGTTTCAGTTAATTATACTTGGGACGTCATCAGAAAATCAGTACTGGTCAGAGATTCTGTCTCTATCAACTTAGTAGACATCTCAATTTAATCTTCCTGTTCATGTAGTTAGTTATTTGCTTTGAGATTGACGTGAATTAGTAACCGTTTGAGTTCTGAAACAAAAACCTATCGACACTATCCATATGTCACAACAATAAACAACTGTGCATATTATGCAACATTCCATAAATAATTTGGCCATTGCACACAATGGAGGCACAATCACATTCAAACAATACCTTACTATATTCTTGATTATAGTTTGTTAGAGAAAGGTTGCTTAATCACGGAAGAAATTGGAGGAAGTAGAATTGATAAATATAAGTCGATTTCTTAAATTACGACCTTTTTATTCAAATTTAGAAAGACAAGGAATCTTACTCAAATGTTGCTCTTGGAAAACAAAACACAGAAAATTAACTTGAGAAACTGAAGCTAATAATGTGGGACTTTGGCTAGCATCGTTAGGAAGACAGAGAACAATAAACCAGGCTTTCTCAACTCACATTAAAAAAAAAAAAAAACTACACTTACATTACCAGACTGCACCATCTGCCAGTTACGACAGCCGAGAAGCGAATGATAGTCAGCATAGGACGAATCCCACGAAAAGAATGATCAGAATACAAAGTACTCTAATCTCAATCCGAACTCCCTTTGGAGGGAGTTTGTCGCCCATATGACGAACATGAATGTACCTCAAAGCATGAACATGGAAGGGAACACTGCAAAAGCTTCCATGATACGGCGTTCAAATACAATTTCCTAGATTGGTTCTAAGTTTGACTAGTCTTCCACTGTTCGAGTATGTAACACACACAGAGTCTAGAAAAGGAAACAGTACATGGGATTGGCCAAACAAAAATGCTATTGCGATGGGGCTAAATTCCTCATGTTTATGGTAATGGACTGGCAGTATTCTTGTCGACTTCCGTGCTGAATAGACATTTGCTACGTATGAATTGGGGGCTAAGGCACTGTTGTGACCGCACATCAGGTATTAACTCCTGGAAACCGCTATTCCAGAAGGCCTTGGCAACCACACTGGAATGCCACCCAACTCTTCAGCAAAGTTTCGCTGTCATACGTTACAGTGACAATGGGCACGGAATCAGCTTCCTTGCTTAAGAACATTTCAGGCACCACCAAAAATTTGTACTGACCATATACTCCATTCATACATATTATAAAAGTGGGAATACTCGTATGTAAGTAAACCACTGTATCACTTTCAACCAAATTAGGTTATTAACTTCGACCTGATGGGCATAGTATTTTATTATATATATCATTAAATTAACACTGTATGCATAAAATACATTAACATTGCAAAACGTACAATGAAAGGAAAACATTTAAAAATAAAGTTTCATATTTTTGGACACAATCATTCATATTTTACATTTCTATTAACGAAAAAATCGGTGAATCGATATGAAATAAATTTACATTAGAACCAAAAACAGTGAAACTTACGTGCTGAAACGTGGAAACTCTGTGTGATGAAACCTCTTCTTATTACCATTACTGTGCTATTACTATAAAATTTTTATACTTCAGCAGCAATGTAGACTTTCATTATTATGTTTTTACAAGAATGCAGTGTCCCATCGTATTGCTACGAATGAGAAAGCTAGCGCTCTAAATTCCGATTACAGTGTTGCCCATTTAGTCTGGTCTAGAATGAGCTTTGCTATTCTACTTTGGAGTATGAACATTAACTGTGTAAATTACTTTCCATATGTGTGGTGCCACTTGTTCCAAATTGAATCCGATTATTCGTAAATGGAAATGAATAGGTATCAACAGTACCAGAATGGCTTTCTCATCAACCACAGCACAATAGGTAACGGCCGGATACTGGCATTGGGCTCTGTTAGGAAATGCACCTACTGAGTTACGTAATAAATTGGCAAATGAATACTATTTCTTAGCTTCATCTCTTAAAGTTCGTTTTGGCCCTACAATTGTTTCTTACCTGCAACGGATAACTCAGGTAATATGAACTGTTGAACTGCATATACCTGAAACAAATCTCTGCACGGATAATTGCCTTAGTACACCACTGGTCATTAAAATTGCTACACCACGAAGATGACGTGCTACAGACGCGAAATTTAACCGACAGCAAGTAGATGCTGTGATATGCAAATGATTTGCTTTTCAGAGCATTCACACAAAGTTGGCGCCTGTGGCGACACCTAGAACGTGCTGACATAAGGAAAGTTTCCAACCGACTTCTCATACACAAACAGGAATTGACCGTCGTTGCCTGGTGAAACGTTGTTGTGATGCCTCGTGTAAGGAGGAGAAATGCCTACCATCACGTTTCCGACTTTGATAAAGGTCGGATTGTAGCATATCGCGATTGCGGTTTATCGTATCGCGACATTTATGCTCGCGTTAGTCGAGATCCAATAACTGTCAGCAGAATATGGAATCGGTGGCTTCAGGAAGGTAATACGGAACGCCGTGCTGGATCCCAACGGCCTCGTATCATTAGCAGTCGAGATGACAGGCATTTTATCTTCACGGCTGTAACGGATCCCTGAGTCAACAGATGGGGACGTTTGCAAGACAATAACCATCTGCACGAACAGTTCGACGACGTTTGCAGCAGCATGGACTATCAGCTCTGAGACCTTGGTTGCGGTTACCCTTCACGCTGCATCACAGACAGGAGCGCCTGCGATGGTGTACTCAACGACGAACCTGGTTGCACGAATGGCAAAACATTTTTTTCGGATGAATCCAGGTTCTGTTTACAGCATCATGGTGGTCGCATCCGTGTTTGGCGACATAGCGGTGAACGCACATTGGATGCGTGTATTCGTCATCGCCATACTGTCGTACCACCGGGCGCGATGATATGGGGTGCCACTGGTTAAACGTCTCGGTCACCTCTTGTTCGCATTGACGGCACTTTGAACAGTGGACGTTACATTTCAGATGTGTTACCACCCGTGGCTATAACCTTCACTCGATCCCAGCGAAACCCTATATTTCAGCAGGATAATGCACGACCGGGTGTTGCAGGCCCTGTACGGGCCTTTCTGGATACAGAAATTGTTCGACTGCTGCCCTGACCAGCACATTCTCCAGATCCCTCACCAATTGAAAACGTCTGGTCAATGGTCGCCGAGCAACTGGTTCGTCACAATAGGCCAGTCACTACTATTGATGAACTGTGGTATCGTGTTGAAGCTGCATGGGCAGCTGTACCTGTACACGCCATCCAAGCTCTGTTTGACTCAATGCCCAGGCGTATCAAGGCCGTCATTACGGCCAGAGGTGGTTGTTCTGGCTATGATATCTCAGGATCTATGCACCCAAATTGCGTCAAAATGTAATCACATGTCAGTTCCAGTATAATATATTTGCCCAATGAATAACCGTTTATTATCTGCATTTCTTCTTGGTGCAGCAATTTTAATGGCCAGTAACGCTCGAGCGGGCTCGCCGTTCTTCGTAAGACGAGCAGGCGCGCGACGCACTTTGTACACACATAAAGAATGCCTGTCTTTATGTCAGAAAGATTAACATGTATGACCAAAATCACGGTTTAACCTAATTAATTGAATTAAAACAACGATAAAATAAAGTTAAAGTATATGAGATAAATCACTGTTTAATAAAACAATTGCAAAATAAAACTTTTCATTATATCATTCTCTTGTCGCATACAAGTATTATCCCATAGTAAAGACCCACACTAAGAATTAAACAGCGCAGCTGCATCAGACTCCTGCCAACAGGGTATTTGATTGCTTATTATGTAGTAGGTACCTGTGTCATTGTGAAATTCTGCTGCTAGCTCGGAATCTGGGTCATATTCTTGCACTGATCGTGAATTTTTTATCACCTATCTCGCTGTTTATTTTATAATACTGCCGCTCACTACAACGTATGACAACACAGCTTGTTACTGTGTTAGATGAAGCAATAATGAAAGTATAGGTACGGGCTCGCAATTGCAAAAGAACAATGGAATGTTACAAGACAATATTATTTGTGATTGGAGCACTTTACACATAAGTACACCCGCTCGAGGGTTAAACTGCTTTGCCGAATGAAAATTTTAATGTCGTTCAGTTCTTCAGTCCAGAGATCGGTTTGATGCAGCTCTCCATGCTACTCTATCCTGTGGAAGCTTCTTCATCTCCCAATACCGGCTTCAACCTACATCCTTCTGAATCTGCGTAGTTTATTCATCTCTTGGTCTCTCTCTGCGATTTTTACCCTCCGCGCTGCCCTCAAATACTAAATTGGTGATCCCTTGATGTCTCAGAATATGTCCTACCAAGCGATCCCATCTTTTAGTCAAGTTGTGCCACAACTTTCTCTTCTCCCCAATTCTGCTCAATACCTCCTCATTAGTTACGTGGTCTACCCATCTAATCTTCAGCATTCTTCTGTAACACCACATTTCGAAAGCTTCTATTCTCTTCTTGTCCAAACTATTTATCGCCCATGTTTCACTTCCATACATGGCTACATTCCATACAAATACTTTCAGAAACAACTTTCTGACACTTAAATCTATACTCGATGTTAAAAAATTTTTGTTCTTCAGAAACGTTTTCCTTGCCATTTCCAGTCTACATTTTATATCCTCTCTACTTCAACCATCATCAGTTATTTTGCTCCCCAAATATCTAAACTCATTTACTATTTTAAGTGTCTAAATTCCTGATCTCATTTCCTCAGCATCACCCGATTTAATTCGACTACATACCATTGTTCTCGTTTTGATTTTGTTGATGTTCATCTTATATCCTCCTTTCAAGACACTGTCCATTCTGTTAAACTGCTCTTCCATGTCCTTTACTGTCTCTGACAGAATTACAATGTAATCGGAAAACCTCAAAGTTTTTATTTCTTCTCCATGGATTTTAATACCTACTCCGAATTTTTCTTTTGTTTACTTTACTGCTTGCTCGGTATACAGATTGAATAACATCGGGGAGAGGATGCAACCCTGTCTCACTCCGTTCTCAATCACTGTTTCCCCTTTCCTGCCCTTCGATTCTTATAACTGCCATCTGATTTCTGTACAAATTGTAACTAGCCTTTCGCTGCATGTATTTTACCCCTGCCACCTTCATAATTTGAAAGAGATTATTCCAGTCAACATTGTCAAAAACTTTCTCCAAGTCTACAAATGCTAGAATTGTGGGTTTGCCTTTCCTTATCCTACCCTCTAAGCTAAGTCGTAGGGTCAGTATTGCCTCACGTGTTCCAACATTTCTACGGAATGTAGACTGATCTTCCCCGAGGTCGGCTTCTACCAGTTTTTCAATTCGTCTGTGAAGAATTCGTGTTAGTGTTTTGCAGCAGTGACTTATTAAACTGATAGTTCGGTAATTTTCACATCTGTCAACACATACTTTCTTTGTGATTGGAATTATTATATTCTTCTTGAAGTCTGAGGATATTTCGCCTGTCTCATACATCGTGCTCACCAGATGGTACAGTTTTGTCAGGGCTGGCTCTCCCAAGGCTTTCTCACAAAAACGCAACTAGTTTTCCACGCAATAGTGCAAGGCGTGACAGTACAGTAATGTTACGATTTTCATTCAGACTGTGAGGATAAACTTAATGAAATGTCTATAAAAGAATGAAAAGATTGTTCTAAACTGAAATTGTATTAGGAGCACACACAGAAGAGAATCATACTAACATGAGACTATGATATTCGTTTGCATTATCATAATCAGTGAACAATGATTCAGACAAACAGTACTGAAGTCGCGAAGTTTAATCTCTGGTTTTCTTATAAGATAGTTTTAACTGAAAATAGAGGGTTAACGAACAGTAATTAAAATTTTAAACACAGCCAATTTCCCTGGATACCAAAACTCATATGTTGTTGGAATATTTACATTACAATAATTACACAGGTAGGGCTTGCAGCAAATAAGAACTCACTTCGCGTTACGTTTTTTTTTTTTTTTTTTAATGAGCTGTCACTCAATGAAATCATCTTAAAAATATACTCTGTCCTCAGTCTCTCCAGGGAGAAATTCAAACAGAATTCATTCTCTATCCGACATGTCCGTCATCAAAGCTCCTTGCTCACTGACTACTTCAGACTCCCTTTCGCAGCAGACTCTCTTCCTCTGTCTCCCCTCTCTCCCTCTGCTGCTAACGCAACCTCTCGTAGCCAAAGAGTGACGTATCACTCATGTGTTCATTTATCCAAAGATTGACATAATGGTAAACATTCCAAACAAACTTCCATTTCTCGATACAAAAACGTTTCAACAATTAAAACAGAAATTACAGTCGAATTAACACTTAGCAATAATACATTTTGTTTGACAATTCATGCTACACACTTCTAGAGGTTGTAGAGGGGACTTAGATGATCAAGTTTTACACAGGACGGAAGCATCATCAAACGACGCTACATAACGTCAAAGCTATAGGCGCCGGCACCTGTAAATGTAAGTATGCACAGGGTGATTCCGTGATGACGTTACGAACTTGCTAGGATGCTGGAGAAGGATAAATGTATCAGTTTGAGGCGAGGGCCCCTGTACTGGAAACGAATGAGTCCAATGTTATACGCGAAAACGTTCCGATACCTCTGAGAGCGGAATTCATGGACCGGTACTATTGCTGCAGAAACTGTAGCGCAGACAACAACCAGAGATGGTAGTATGGACCACAAAGAGGAAAACATGTCCAGTAAACATGGAATCTAAAATGCATACCTGAGGAGCTATGAGGACTACTTCATCTTCACTGCTGTGAAACACATCTCCTATTTGCACAAGTGTTCATAGCCCTTAAGGTACGCATTTTAGAGTCCATCTTTACGAGACATTTTTTTCTTGTTTTGGTCCACACTACCACCTCTGAAAGTTGCCTACGCTACAAACTTAGCAACTATAGTACCAGTACAAGTATTCCACTCTCAGAGGTACAAGGACGGTTTTCGCTTATAGCTGCCGACTCCGTTTCCGTTACAGGGATCCTCACCTCAAATTGATACATTTGTCCGTCTCCATCAACTTAGAAACTTTGTAACATCATCACAGAATGACCCCTTGGATACCTACATTTACAGGCAACGATAAATTTGACGCTCTGTAACGTCGTTGGATGATGTTTCCCGACGAGGGCTCCCGTGTAAAACTCGATCTACAAAGTTTTTATGGTTTTGGTACACACTACCACCTATGGAAGTTGCCTACGCTACAATCTTAGCAACAATAGTACCAGTACACGTATTCCACTCTCAGAGGTACAAGGACGGTTTTCGCTTATAGCTGCTGACTCCGTTTCCGTTACAGGGATCCTCGCCTCAAATTGATACATTTGTCCGTCTCCATCACCTTAGACACTTTGTAACATCATCACAGAATGACCCCTTGGATACCTACATTTACAGGCAACGATAAATTTGACGCTCTGTAACGTCGTTGGATGATGTTTCCCGACGAGGGCTCCCGTGTAAAACTCGATCTACAAAGTTTTTATGGTTTTGGTACACACTACCACCTATGGAAGTTGCCTACGCTACAGTCTTAGCAACAATAGTACCAGTACACGTATTCCACTCTCAGAGGTACAAGGACGGTTTTCGCTTATAGCTGCTGACTCCGTTTCCGTTACAGGGATCCTCACCTCAAATTGATACATTTGACCGTCTCCATCACCTCAGAAACTTTGTAACATCATCACAGAATCACCTATTAGATACACACAGGCGCCGATAAATTTGACGCTCTGCAAGGTCGTTGAATGCTGTTTCCCGACGTGGGTTCCCTTGTAAAACTCGATCTTCTAAGTTCCCCCTACAACCTCTAGAAGTGTGTAACAACAATTTTGAAATGCGCTGTATAAGACGGAAATCTCCGGCACAGACTGTAACAGGAGAGGGCGAAGTGACAGTGGTGCACAAAGTACACTCCGCCACATACCATGACGTCACTTCCGGAGTGTAGATGTGGATGCAGATGTAGATGTGTTGTTGACGACTGGCAACTGCTGCGAGGCAACCCCTTTAGTATTTTGTATCTTACGGTAGTGGACGAAAGTTGCAATGAAATCGCTGTAGTGTACGCTATTTGGGCGGGGAAGTACCTGTGCTGGCAACCCTTCTCATCGCAAAGCAGCGATGCGCTCGTCGTCTTAGCGTGAAGTGACTGAATGTTGACAGCCCGAACACTGTACACAAGCCGCATTGTCCCGGTCACGATAAGAGAAAGATCGCGCCCTATTGTTCTACAGCCAGAGTGTAGGTTGAAATGGCTCTGAGCGCTATGGGACTCAACTGCTGTGGTCATCAGTCCCCTAGAACTTAGAACTACTTAAACCTAACTAACCTAAGGACATCACACACACCCATACCCGAGGCAGGACTCGAACCTGCGACCGTAGCAGTCGCACGGTTCCGGACTGCGCGCCTAGAACCGCGAGACCACCGCGGCCGGCGCCAGAGTGTAGGGTTTTCATTTACTTACAGTACACTGGTAGCCGCTCGAGGTGATTGCCTGAGTTCTAAAGAGTCCTGAGAATCACGTTTCTTACAGTAAAATAAAAAAAACAACAACCACGAACTATGCACGTCATCAGGATGGTGTAAAACATTTTGGATCGCTTGGATACGCAAAAAACTACCATCAAAATGTGGTTTCGAGAAAAACTGAACAAAACCTCTGGGGCGCGATAGAATCACTATCAGATTCTGTTCTGAATTTGTGGCCGAGCTAGCCTCCTTTTAACTGTAAAGGGTGATCACCAGATCAAGACCCTAAGCTGTCGACAGGTGTTCATATACATAAACGGGGACAGTTGAAAATGTGTGCCCCGACCGGGACTTAAGCCCGGGATCCCCTGCTTACATGACAGATGCTCTATCCATCTTTTTTTTTTTTAATCTCATTTTGTTCGTTATTGGTCGTTGTATTTGATCGGGGCGGAAGTCCCATGAAGCGTGTCCAAGTTCATCGTTGATCCATGCACTCCGTTTTTTATTACAGAGAATCCATCTGAGCCACCGAGGGCACAGAGGATAGTGCGACTGCAGGGATTTATCCCTTGCACGCTCCCTGTGGTACCAACATTCCAAACTTAATGTCCCCACACTACATTCGTAGTGCCTCTGTCCGAAAGAAACGGCCATTGACCTTCTTCTTCCGTGCCCGCATGCACAGGAATTGCCCGAACTCTTACGGGACTCGGTAAGATTGTCTCCCTCGAGTAATGAGTGTAATAAGTAGGGGCACTACGAATGTAGTGCGTGGACATTAAGTTGGGAATGTGGGTCTCACGGGGAGCGTGCAAGGAATAAATCCCTGCAGTCGTACTATCATCTGTGCCCTCGCTGGCTCAGATGGATAGAGCGTCTACCATTTAAGAAGGAGATCCCGGGTTCGAATCCCGGTCGGGACGCACATTTTCAACTGTCCCCGTCGATGTACATTAAAGCCTGTCGACAGCTTCGGGTCTTGATTTAATTATCATTTCAATCAGAAAGTTTGTCTTTGAGGGAGCTGGTGCAGCGTATATACAACATAGCGCAACGCCGATGCTGGGATATAACCACCGACATGTAGGTAAGAAATTAGTGTGGCATTCGTGTATTTACCACGTGCGTGCGTAAATACGCAAACGTTAACTATGGCGACGTTATTACCAAATGAGTCCAAACAGGACCGACGTGCTGTTATTCTTTCTTGGCTGTCAAAAGTCGATGTCTGGTGGACAGCCATCGGAGATTCCTGCCGGACGAGAATCTTCAGCAGGCAGTTACGCTCTTCTTCAGCAGGACACGGTGTTTTATCAAACACCTGGTGCATCGGTGGAATGATTGCCTCAGTACTCACGTTGACTTTGTGTGGTTGGCATACCGATTCTGGACTATAGGGCCTTCGAATGGAAACTTTTTGATCGCCTCATAAATATAATCTATCGCAGATTCCACTAGCAAAATACCATATTCAGTAGCTGAAAGCAAACACAGGTCGCACTCGTCTACAAGAAGAGTAGCGGAAGTGATCCACAAAACTGCAGCCCAATATACGCACATCAAAGAAAGTTTCGCATCACCCCAGAACTCCTGAAGATAGACATAGACTGTGGATATTGTATCACAGACACACTCCCTTTGACTGTTCAGAGTTGACACTAAATCCGCCAAAAGATCTAAACAACCATGCATCAGCAGCGCCTATTAGACGGAGGGAGTCCGACAACAGATCAGATCCAGTCATTCCACCAGGAAAGAGGTACACGGCTCGTGTTGTCTGTAGTTCAATCATGCCTACACTGTCAATACCGCGGATCGATCTTCGCTTTGTTACTTTGTGCCAGGAAGGGCTCTCAACAAGGAAGTGTCCAGGTGTCTCGGAGTGAACCAAAGCGATATTGTTTGGACATGGGGGAGATACAGAGATGGGGGAGTTGTCAATGACATGCCTGCTCAGGCCGCCCAAGGGCTACTATTTCAGTGGAAGGCCACTAACTACGGATTATGGCTCGGAGGAACCCTGACAGCAACGCCACCATGTTGAATAATGCTTTTAGTGCAGCACAGGACGTCGTGTTACGACTCAAACTGTGCGCAGCTGGCTGCATAATGCCCAGCTTACCTGCCGACGTCCGGGCGAGGTCCATATTTGCAACCACGACTGTCGCATATGCCTTCAACCACACAATCGTCGCAGACGCATTTGGACCCAACTTGGTCAGGCTCAACGCCTTAGACACACTGTCCAGCGAGTGCAGCAAGGTGGAGGTTCCCTGCTGTTTTGGGGTGGCATTATGTGGGGCCTACGTAAGCCGCTGGTGGTCATGGAAGGCGCCATAACGGCTGTACGATACGTGAATGCCATCCTCCGATCGATAGTGCAATCATATCGGCAGTATATTGGCGAGGCATTCGTCTTCATGGACACAATTCACGCTCCCATTGTGCACATCTTGTGAATGACTTCCTTCAGGATAACGACATCGGTCGATTAGTGTGGCCAGCATGTTCTCCAGACATGCGTGGCATGGATTGAAAAGGGCAGTATATGGACAACGTGACCCACCAACTACTCTGAGGGATCTACGCCGAATCACCGTTGAGGAGTGGGACAATCTGGACCAACAGTGCCTTGATGAAGTTGTGGATGGTATGCCACGACGAATACAAGCTTGCATCAATGCAAGAGGACATGGTACTGGGTGTTAGAGGTACCGGTGTGTACAGCACTCTGAAGGTGTCTCTTTATGGTGGTACAACATGCAATGTTTGGTTTTCATGAGCATTAAAAAGGGCGGAAAAGATGTTTATGTTGATCTCTATTCCAGTTTTCTGTACAGGTTCCGGAACTCTCGGAACTTTTTTTGATGTGTGTATTTGGCATCGAATTGTTGTAGAATGTTAGACCATGTTCTGAGCTCAAGCGTAATGTGATATCTCGAACAGACTGACTTGATCCAAACCAAATAGCGTGGACTCCAAAAACATCGATCATATGAAACACAGCTCGGACTTTGCCTTCTCTATGCTTGCTTGGAGGAGCGATAGGACGACAGCCGCATGTGCATAAACAGCAATTAATAAACCAACAGCGGTATTTTCAAATGGCTCTCAGCAGTATGGGACTTAACATCTGAGGTCATCAGTCCACTAGAACGTAGAACTACTTAAACCCAACTAACCTAAGGACATCACACACATCCATGCCCGAGGCAGGATTCGAACCTGCGACCATAGAGAACGCGCGATTCCGGTCTGAAGAATCTAGAACCGCTCGGCCACACCGGCCGGCCAGCTGTATTTTCGTCTCCGATTTATTTCAGCAACGGCTTTCTTCATTCCTTTACGCCATCATAAGGCCCTCTGTGGTAACATAGTGGCTGAGCATGTATTGTTAGACAAAATTCAGTTTGTTAAGTATGACCGTGGTCGGGTTAATCAGTAGAAAACTGTATTTGACAACAAACTAAACCACATACACACATCATATATGAACTAAAGAAAAATAGAGTTACAATTAACAGTTAAGTCCTGTCACCCGCAGCGTCGATACCTTGCTTGGCATTTCCGAGGCATGTCTGAAACCCAGTTATCCATGTATTCACGTGGAGGAAACCTCTAAATGCGTCGAATGTGAGTTGACAGCTGTTTCAAAGTGAATATCTTTTTTCCTTGCAACTTAGTTTTGTTGTAAGACCATATATTTTGAATAGGATTAGCGTCAGGCTGCTGTGAGGGCCATTCCGTTATATGCACACACCTCTACTTTTTCCGGTCACTGCAAACCCTGGTGCAGTGCTTCGGATCATTGTCCTGCACTCATGTCTCTTCTTGTGTGTTTCAGTCAAGAATTCAAAGTAAACTAATGCTTTATGGACACTGCTTGAACGCAAATGTTCCCTCTGTTGGGTTGTGAAAGAACTAAGAAGATATCTTTTACCACGCACTTACTTAACACATGCTTTTACTTAACACACTGTATCGTCCAGAGCGAATCAGTGTCGGCTCCAGCGGATGTAACACGGCTATGCACTCGTAAACAATCTGAGTGCCCAGGCTCTCAGACTGTTTACGAGTGTATCGCCGTGTTACATACTCCGGAGCGGACACTGGTTCGTTTTTGCGTGACATTTTGTCTGCAATATACACTCAGCCATTATGTTACCATAGAGGGTTGCCTCTGGCATAAACCAGAGATGAAAATGCAGCTGTTGGTTTATTTACTGCCAGTTACAACTCGGCTCCATTTCGGACTGATCTCATGTGGCATCTTGTTACTCACGGATCAGGATTGTCAGGTAGATGCAGTATTTCTCGGTTTTCGAAAACCATTTGACTCAGTATCACATCTGCGGCTATTATTAAAAGTACAATCGTATGGTGTATGAAGTGGAATTTCTGACTGAACTGAGCATTTCTTGATAGGGAGGACGCAGCATGTTATCTTGGTTCGAGAATCATCGACATATAGAAATAGCTGTGGTGTACCTCAGGGAAGTATGGTGGGCACCATTCTGTTCATGTTGTGTATTAATGAGCATGCAGACAATGTTAATATTAACCTCAGATATTTCACAGATGATGCAGTTATGTATAATGAAGTACTATCTAAAAGAAGCCGCGCAAATCGTTAGTCAGGTCGTGATAAAATTTCAGAATGGTGCACATATTGGCAACTTGCTTTAAATGTTCAGAAGTGTAACATTGTACACTTCACTAAGCGAAAGAAACGTAGTATTCTCTGAAAACAATAACAACGATACGATACTACAGTGTTTGTTTTACTCTGAATACGATGCAAAATTCCTTTGGGCATGCATGCACGTCTCAGCTGTACTGGAATATACATAATGGATGTACGTGTACAGGTTGTAGACGCATGGTTGATGACATTTGGAAGTCTGGGTCTGGCGATGAGTCCTGCACGGATAGCCACATTGGTAAGGCGACCGCTCTCGATAAGGGGAATTCTGTGTTCGAGCCCCGGTCCAGCACAAGTTGTCATTGTCGTCGTTCCATTCTACAGCTGATGGTTGTGCATACCCTCAATTGCGAATATATTTACAGTACAATAACAACAAGTCAGAGTTGGAGTAAGTCAACTCATACAAACAACTGCCTGTGAAACGTCCCCCTAGAAAAAATTATGAACTACTGTGCTCGTAAACCCCTTACGTTATTTGATTTTCAAACTTCTGAGCAAAACTGAACGTACTCAGACATTTCTCTCTTTACTTATTCTGATCATGACTAAACTGACACACAATATTTTTAGCACAACACTATCTGACTTTTAATAATCCCTACAAAAGAATGTCCCTGACTAACAATGGCCTAGATTCTAATTACTGAAGTCACTAACTATTGATAGGCATATTTAGCAAATGAAAGATTTTGATAAAGAACAAACAATGTATTTACCTTAATAGTATTCAAAAGTCATAATATATATATATCAGTTCATGACATCCAGTCTTACAAATTTACTGTCTCTGATGGACACACGTCCAGATCATCCGCTCTCAAAACTCCGCCATCTCTCTTCCCACATCCATCACTGCTGGCGGCTCACCTCCAACCGCGCAACGCTACGCGCTGTTAACAGCCAACTGCCCAACACTACAATAGCGACTATTTCAACAATGCCCACCAGCCACAGACTGCACACAGCACAGCCAGTGATTTTCATACAGAGCGCTACGTGACGTTACCAACATAAAAACCTAAACAGCCTACAGCCTACGTGTTAAATTTTGCACGGACACGAAGTGGAACTACCGTACAAGCTCAGTCGTAGATAACATATGTTTATTGGCAGATTAAGACGACGTAGGTTTATTGATAGAACAGTAGGCAAATGCAATGTCTACAAAGGAGATTGTTTACAAACCACTCATGCGATCGACTCATCCTAGAACACTGCGCAAGTGTGTGGGACCTGTACCAAACTGAACTGACAGAGGATGTTGAGCCTAGCATATATAGAGAAAGACAGCACGAAAGGTCACAGGCTTGTCTGACCTGTGAGAGGGTGTCACTAAGACCCTGAAGAAACTGAACTGGTTGACAGTTGAAACGACAGACATAAACTATCCCATTAAAGCCTACTTACGAGGTTTCAAGATCCAGCTTTAAATAATGATGACTCAGGGGATACAGTACAGTCAACTATGTGTCGCTACCCTATGGATTATAAGGACGAGATTAGATTAATTACAACAAGCAAGGAGGCTTGTAAACAATCTTTCTTCCGCGCTCTTCACACGAATGGAAAAGGAAAAACCTTTATTTATTTATTTATTTATTTAACCTGGCAAGATTAGGACCATCAGGCCCTCTCTTACATCTAACCAGGCATTCTACTTATTTTACAGTCATATGTTTTAGTAGGCATGTTAAACTACATCTAATACAAAAAGTGAGATAAACAATTAGAAAGGTACACCTCGAAAAATACACTATTGAAGAGCCAATAATAACTGGTGAAATGGGAAGTACCCTCTGCCATGTGCTTCACAGTGGTTTGAAGAGTATTGTTGTAGATGTAGATGTGAAATGTTCCTTAGGAAAAACGAGATTACGACCAAAAAAAAAAAAAAACAGTTTCACAAACTGAGGAGAATTTCCTAGAAACTACACCAGGATTTTTTTACAATATCTTTCGGGAGCTATAACCAACTGCTAGCTATCTACGTCAAGTTTCCGCCGAGAATATAGAACATTAGACACCGACAACAAGGAGAGCTGCCTATTTCCGAACCGTAGTTAGGTGCGATCCACCAAAAAAAGACTACTATTCGAAAAACTCGTGCCAAAACCGAGTTCAAAACTACCGATACAAAAGGAAACAGCCATTCACAACATATTTAAACCCCTCGAAGAAGAAGGTATTACTACAGAAAGGTAGAACTGGGGAGAGTTTGATAAAGAAAACATGTACTTTACAGAAACCTGGGAAACTAGAACAATAGCCCGAAATTGAAAAAGTGCTTTGGTTCACGCACTGCGTAACAAATCCGATAAGGTGAATCCGAACAAATGCAGAGGTGTATGTTCTTTTCCCAGTCACCCAGGAAAAGCATTCGAGTGCTTTTCGAAATCAGTTAGAACAACTGACGGGCAATACAGCTAGTGAGCGCGAAGTGGGCATCAGGAAATTTTATTTTGTTCAAACAGATATGGAATCTGAAGACAATATTAAGAATATAACAATGTAGCACCATAATTGCGTTAGTTATGAACTCTTCGAAGGCCTGCGAGTATGGACTATAGACAGTTTTTGACACTCTGTCGCAGTGGCTCCCAACTTGGGAGTAATTACACCATGACGGATAAAATGTAATTTTCTGAGGGATAAAGATTCAGTTGTATTCCGATCACGAAACTAAATGGTTTTTTGTAGATTATTACCATTATCACTATATGGTTTTTTGTAGATCATTACCATTATCACTATTTCGTAAGACTGCAATACCGACTACACAAGTCACCAATAATTACACTTTTTTTCAAATACCAGCATTAAAGTCGGACAGAATGTGGCGGAGGTTATAGTTTGTTTAACAACTGTATGAACAACATCTTCTTCATGTTGTACACCCCCTACGTACATATTTTGCACCATGCATTTAGAACCGTAAAACTGACACATAAACAATGATGAACCAAAACATTATGACCACTGCCCACCACGAAGCTGCATGCTGCCTGGTGGCGCTAGGGGCACGTGACGCGGTAAGAGAAGTACACTATGTGATCAAAAGTATCTGGACACTTGGCTGAAAATTACTTACAAGTTTGTGGCGCCCTCCATCGGTAATGCTGTAACTCCATACGGTTATGGCCCACCATTAGCCTTAATGATAGCTTCCATCCTCGCAGGCACACCTTCAATCAGGTGCTGGAAGGTTTCTTGGGGAATGGCAGCCCATTCTTCACGGAGTGCTGCACTGAGGACAGGTACCGATGTCGGTCGGTGAGACCTGGCACGAAGTCGGCGTTCTATAAAATCCCAAAGGTGTTCTAAAGGATTCAGGCCAGGACTCTGTGCAGGCCAGTTCATTACAGGGATGTTATTGTCGTGCAACCATTCCGCCACAGGCCGTGCATTATGAACAGGTGCTCGATCGTGTTGAAAGATGCAATCGCCATCCTCGAATTGCTCTTCAGCAGTGGGTAACTAGATGGGATATTAAACATCAGTGTAGACTTGTGAAGTGATAGTGCCACGCAAAACAACAAGCGGTGCAAGCCCCCTCCATGAAAAACACGACCACACCGTAACACCACCGCCTCCGAATTTTACTGTTGCCACTACACACACTGACAGATGACGTTCACCGGGTATTCGCCATACCCACACCCTGCCATCGGATCGCCACATCGTGTACCGTGATGCGTCACTTCACACAATGTTTTTCCATTGTTGAATCGTCCAATGTTTACGCTACTTACACCAAGCGAGGCGTCGTTTGGCATTTACCGCCGTGATGTGTGGCTTATGAGCAGCCGCTTGGCCATGAAATCCAATTTTTCTCACCTCCCGTCTGTAATAGTACTTGCAGTAGATCCTGATGCTGTTTGAAATTCCTATGTGATGGTCCGGATAGATGTCTGCCTATTACACATTACGATCCTCTTCAACTGTCGACGATCTGTGTCAGTGAACAGACTAGGTCAGCCTGTACGCTTTTATGCTGTACATGTTCCTTGAAGTTTCCACTTCACTATCACTTCGGAAACAGTGGACCTAAGGATGTTCAGGAGTGTGGAAATATCGGGTACAGACATATGACACATGTGAGACCGAACCACCTGATCACGTTCGAAGTCCGTGAGTTCCGCGGAGCGCCCCATTCTGCTCTCTCATGATGTCTAATGATTACTGAGGTCGCTGATATAGAGTATCTGGCTGTAGGTGGCAGAAAAATGCACCTAATATGAAAAACGTACATTTTTGCGGGTTTCCGGATGCTTTAGATCACATAGTGTACATGAACGGAGCAGAGACGAATGGGGACTCATTCTAGCGATGATAAGTGGCACGAATGAGGAAAGCCACAGACTTAAGTGACTTTAACAAAAGTCAGATTGTTGTCGCCCAGTGCCTGGAAACTAGGAACTCGGAAACTGCGAAGCTGGTCGGCTGTTCGCGTGCTGCTGTCGTGAGCATCTGTGGAAAGTGGTTGAAGAATGATGAAACCACAAGCAGGCGACAAGCATCTGGTAGTCCATACCTCATCACACAACAAATGGACAGAAATCACATTAGTCACACTATCACCCCGTAGTGACTTAATATGCTGGCACCCATAACAACACAGTATGCTAAATGAACAAACGCCACAACAAGAGTCACACTGTGCCTAATATACTGACAATCGGCAACAGTGTAATAAAGAAAAAGGCATATCCACACGCAATGATTAAACCATGACCTCTACGTGCATACAAAATACAAAAACACTCTCTTATATTCTCACGGCCACGCCGTGCAGTATAGACTTTACAAGTTGCGACAATTATACCGTGTTTGCAAACACAACTGCCACTATCTGTCTCCACTGTTCTCAGTCCCAGCTGCACAGTAATTTGACCCCAACAATATCTGTCAGCTGTCCATGAGTAGATATGACTTATAAACACACAACACTTAGTGCTCTGTGCAATATCGCAATAACTAATCTCCACCGTTCGTCGTTTCTGGCTGTGGCTGTCATCTTCATCTGCCCATCCCCGCCCCACTCCACACTCCAGACTCTTCACGTTTCCGTCTCGCTTGCTGGCCACTAAGGAACTCTTGTTCGCTCCACCACGCCACGAGTGAACGACCGGACAGACGCTAGTAGCACTGAAGCCCAAACAAAGCCAGAGTGTTCGCCTGCTTGGCTGAGGGGTAACTTGTTTCCCTACCATGGAGTGGGCCCAGGTTCGATCCGCGGACGGGTTGGAGATTTTATCCGCTCGTGGACTCGGTGTTGCGTTGTCCTCATCATCATTTCATTATCACCAACACACAAGTCGCCAAATGTGGAGTCACCGTGAAACATCTCCTTAGAAATTTTTTATATAGGACAGTGCTGGAAAACCTCTACGTTATTTGTTTTTCAAACAGCTAAGCAAAACTGAACATACTCAGACATTGCTCTCTTTACTTATTCTTATCATCACTAAACTGACCCACAATATTTTTTAGCGCAATACACTCTGACTTTTAATAATCCCTACAAAACAATGTACCTGACTAAAAATAACCTATACCTTTCATGAATCACTTACCTCACAAAAATCTTCGTTACTCGAACTACTGCAATACAGCGTGCGCCAATACTGCCAGCTGAATAAAAGATTCTAACTACTGAAGGCACTAACTACTGATAAGCATAGTTAGCAAATGAAAGATTTTGATAGAGAATAAACAATGTATTTACCTTAATAATGTTCAAAAGTCATCATATATATTTGTATATCAGTTCACGATGTCCAATATTACAAATTCACTCTTTCTGATGGACACACTTCCAGATCGTCCGCTCTCAAAATTCTGCCATCTGTCTCGCCACATGCACCACTGCTGGCGGCTCACCTCCAACTGCGCAGGGCAGCGCGATGATCACATCCAACTGCCCAACACTACAGTATCAAATATTCCAACAATGGAAATCAGCCACAGACTGAACACAGTACAGTCAGTGATATTCATACAGAGCGCTACGTGGCGTTACCAACATAAAAACGTAAACAGCCTACTTACAATTTCAAATAAGACTTTGCAACTCGGCTGCCAAACTTTACCAGATGGTGTCTCCTGGCCATGAATGCCACGCGATCATTTCTCATAGCAAGAGCCCTTTGACGAAACTCTCCACCAGAACACGCCAGGATCTCCGGATCAGTGGTGGGAGGTAATTGCACAGAGGTAAACTGTATCGGAGTCCTAGACGCCTGCAGGACAGGCAACCCCTTGACAAGCCTCCGATTTCACATGCTTACTATCAGGCGCTAGAGAATCAGTGCAGCTTGTCTCTAGGCGCGTAGGACTCTCCGATCCCTACGTAAGCAGGATAGGCGGCGATCTGTGGCAGGTCTGACGATCGAGTACAGTTCTGGCGCAGGGACAAGTGATTTGGAGCAGAGAGCTAAGTGGAGCAGTGTTGAACATGGTGTTCCGCAGCTGAGGACACCTGCGTATTCCTATGATGACCCAGAAACGTCGACTATTATGGTTACCGTGGGCTCGATTCTCGAGAGTGGACAGCGGATCAATGGAACAGTGTCGCCTGGTCGTATGATATTGTCAAACCAAGTCGACGGTCGTGTCCAAATTCGCAGTCATCCAGGTGAACAGCTGCACGAAACATGCAGCACGCCACGAACGAAGGCCGGTGTGAGCTGTATTATGAAGGACATCGAAATCATAATGACAGCTGTGGACTACGTGATTATTATTAGGGACCACCTGTAGCCTCTTAGCTTTCACAACAGCGATGGCATCTTCCACCAGGATAAATGTCCGTATCAGCAAGACCAGAACCGAGTCGCAATGCTTTGGGGAGCTCGATAGTGAACTCACGGTGATGTCCACAAAATTCGGCTTATCTGTATCCGATGTAACCCAACTGCGACGCTATAGGGTGCCAGCTCCATGCCCACTAACCAACCGCCCGTAAATTACGCTAAGTGTGTGACCTGTGTGTAGGCATCTGTTGCCGCAAACGTCTGAAAAAGTGTCAAGTGTTCTCGAATCCATGACACACAGAATCCCTACTGAATTGCGTTCCAGAAGTGGACCAACGTGCTTTTAAGTAGGCGGTCATAATGTTTCAGCTCACCAGTGTACATCACATATGCTTAAATATCTCATGAAAATGGCTTCTCCAACATGTACGTAGTTACCACAATGAACACATATTGCTTCATTATTCGTTCCAAAACAATAAACAAACTAACTGACAGCAGAACATAACGGTAGCTTTGCTATAGGTACTGAACTGCAGTAGGGCCTACACATAAATTTATTATGTTATTATTATTATTATAAGTGTCAGTGATCAGACACGAAGCATTGCCAGCCAAAAGTCTTCAACTTTCTGCCACTTCAGAAATGGTTCAAATGGCTCTAAGCACTATGGGACTTATCATCTGAAATCATCAGTCCCCTAGACTTAGAACTACTTATACGTAACTAATCTAAGGACATCACACACATCCATGCCCGAGGCAGGATTCGAACCTGCGCCCGTAGCAGCAGCGTGGATCCGGAATGAAGCGACTAGAACCGCTCGGCCACAATGGCCGGCTCCACTTCAGAAGTGATTTAGAAAGAGAAGACTTCAGTATTGCGCACACATTTTAATTTGGTTTATTTTGAATTTGGTGGAGAGTATAGATGAAACAAATGTCGGTAGGGAGAGAAGTGGTGTTTTGTTACAAGTATCTACCATCAGCGTGGAGCAACTTCTGTTTTGAGTAGGAGTTGCAGGTATCCATAGTGATGCACTGAGAATTGCGTCACCATTCTGTAAAAAGAAGATTGTTGGATGTAAACATGTCACCTCATTGAGGCATTAGTTCGTAGGTTAGAAAAACATTTGCGAAAATGAAATGTAATCTATCTTTCGTCGCTTTAAACTTAGAAGTGTTTAAAGGAAATTTGTTCTCACTCTAAACATTAATCATGATGGTGGGGCTCGGAGTACGGAGAGGGGGAGGATGTGTACGAGCTATTATCTGATTACACTCCGAAAGGTTGCCCCACTGTTATATATGAAATTACCAGGGAATAGGAAAAAAATCAGAGGTATGAACACCGGAACTTATGAATGCAAAACCAATCTTATATGTTTTCGTTCACTTAGATCATCTTGGTCCTCCAATTCTGATAATATTTTATCGACGAACGATCCGGCAAGGTTTCTTTGAAGCACTCTTGCGATGACGGACATATAGAGAATTTGGTATCCGATGACAGGTGAGACGATTTTCCCTTACTTCGTTTTGTCAGGGTACTGACAAACGATTAGACGGGTGCGCTCAACAGTCAGATGAACATAGCTCCGAACACTATGGGGCTTAACATCTGGGGTCATCAGTCACCTATACGTAGAACTACTTAAACCTAACTAACCTAAGGACATCACACACGTCCATGCCCTTCTCCAGCAGAAACAGTCACCCTGTAAGTAGGCTGTTTAGGTTTTTTTATTGGTAACGCCGCCGCCACGTAGCGCTCTGTATGAAAATCACTGGCTGTGCCGTGTGCAGTCTGTGGCTGGTTTGCATTGTTGTCTGCCATTGTAATGTTAGGCAGCGGCAGCTGGATGCTAACAGCGCGTAGCGTTGCGCAATTGGAGGTGAGCCGCCAGCAGTGGTGGACGTGGGGAGAGAGATGGCGGAGTTTTGAAATTTGTAAGACTGGATGTAATGAACTGCTATATATATTATGACTATTAAGGTAAATACATTGTTTGTCCTCTCTTAAAATCTTTTATACAGCCCCTCAGAACTCATCCGCATTTGCTTAATCAAATTGCCTGAACATTTACGACATATTATTTTGGCAGGACGTTGCAAAGAGGACATTGAAGCTTTTCAGGGACTGTTACAAGAACTGGAAATTGACACTGACAATCGCGGAATGCGAAAACAGGAGCACAACAATTACAGGTCACAACTGTCACAATTCCGCGATGACAGAAATAATACACGACAAGGCTAATCGTACAACGTAAATCGTGACCAAAACAGACACCAACCGTATGACAACCGTTGTCAGAGTAGTAATAATTACAGGGAAAGATCACCTCTCCGCGGTAATGACTATCACAGAGACAATCAGAGAAACAGACAACAATGCAAACCAGCCACAGACTGCACACGGCACAGCCAGTGATTTTCATACAGGGCGCTACGTGGCGGCGGCGTTACCAATAAAAAAAACCTAAACAGCCTACTTACAACCCGACTCTGATGACCTCGATATGGATGGGACGTTAAATACTAACTGTCCTTACTCCAGCACAGAACACAAAACAGGTACTTTGGTTTGGAGTCCATTCTGTATTACCGTGTCCACTTACAGTCGGATCACTCTTACCTACCTTCCGAAATAATAAAAAAATGAAGAAAAATTACCTGCTCTACGTAGAGACGCTAATGTTTTGGAGCAGTTTTTGTGGTTCCATTTACGACCGAGCACGGCGGCACAGTTATATGGCACTCAACTCGCAATCAGCATGACCATATTTGAGATCTCGGTTCGGTCGTACAGACTTTATGTTTCTTGATCTCTTAAGGCAAACACTGGCCTAGCTTCTTTGCTAGGGACACGGTTCATTTCCTCCCCCATTCTTCCGCAGTCCGAGACTCTTGGCAGCCTCTTGGCGACCTTGTCTTCGATGGGACATTAAACTCCAATCTTGCTTCCTTCCTTCGTGCCTTGGGTCTACGATGAGCACCCGTCTCCGTCATGACTTAATACACACTACCGGCCATTAAAATTGCTACACACACGAAGATGACGTGCTACAGGCGCGAAATTTAACCGGCAGGAAGAAGATGCTGTGATGTGCAATTGATTAACTTTCCAGAGCATTCACACAAGGTTGGAGCCCGTGGCGACACCTACAATGTGCTGACATGAGGAAAGTTTCCAACCGATTTCTCATACACAAACAGCAGTTGACCGGCGTTGCCTGGTGAAACGTTGTTGTGATGCCTCGTGTAAGGAGGCGAAATGCCTACCATCACGTTTCCGTCGTTGAAAAAGGTCGGATTGGAGCCTGTCGCGATTGCCGTTTACCGTATCGCGACATTGCTGCTCGCGTTGGTCGACATCCAATGACTGTTAGCAGAATATGGAATCGGTGGCTTCAGGAGGGTAATACGGAACGCCGTGCTGGGTCCCAACGGCTTCGTATCACTAGCAGTCGAGATGACAGGCATCTTATCCGCATGGCTGTAACGGATCGTGCAGCCACGTCTCGATCCCTGAGTCAGCATATGGGGACGTTTGCAAGACAACAACCATCTGCGCAAACAGCTCGACGACGTTTGCAGCAGCATGGACTATCAGCTCTGAGATCATGGCTGCGGTTACCCTTCACGCTGCATCACATACAGGAGCGCCTGCGATGGTGTACTCAATGACGAACCTGGTAGCACGAATGGCAAAACATTTTTTTCGGATGAATCCAGTTTCTGTTAACAGCATCATAATGGTCGCATCCGTGTTTGGCTACATAGCGGTGAACGCACATTGGAAGCGTGTATTCGTCATCGCCATACTGGCGTATCACCTGGCGTGATGATATGGGGTGCCATTGGTTACACGTCTAGGTCACCTCTTGTTCGCATTGAAGCACTTTGAACAGTCGACGTTACATTTCAGATGTATTACGACCCGTGGCTCTACCGTTTATTCGATCCCTGCGAAACCCTACATTTCAGCAGGATAATGCACGACTGCATGTTGCAGCTCCTCTATGGGTCTTTCTGGATACAGAAAATGTTCAACTGCTGCCCTGGCCAGCAGATTCTGCAGAACTCTTACAATTGAAAACGTCTGGTCAATGGTGGCCGAGCAACTGGCTCGTCACAATACGCCAGAACTGTGGTATCGTGTTGAAGCTGCATGGGCAGCTGTACTGTACACGCCATACAAGCTCTGTTTGACTCAATGCCCAGGCGTATCAAGGCTGTTATTACGGCCAGAGGTGGGTGTTCTAGGTACTCATTTCTCAGGATCTATGCACCTAAATTGCGTGAAAATGTAATGACATGTCAGTTCTAGTATAATATATTTGTCCAATGAATACCCGTTTATCATCTGCATTTCTTCTTGGTGCACCAATTTTAATGGCCAGTAGTGTAGTACATCGTACTCCGCTGTTAGGGAGGAATCTTTATTTCACTGGGTACACACAAGACAGCTGAACAAAAGACGCTTCTACCGGTGACCAGTGACTGTCGTCAACGTCCTTGGTGACACAGGCGCACCAGGACTGTTAATTAGCAATAATGCGTCGCGAGAGCTTGGGGGTGACGTGAGTTCCTGGTGCGCCTCCTAACGAGTGGCTCGTTACGAGGTTGGCTGGCGTCGTGTCACTTAGTGCCGCTTCACGCTGCCGATTCGGACTGGGTCCTCCACCTCCAAGTCCTTGCGCGTGTGCAGTGACGTACCTGAGAAGATCCATCTGGAGCCTGCGTCCTGTCACATGGTATGACGTACTGCAGACTTACGTTCTTCGAGCACGATTGCCAAAGAGCAGAATCCTTAGAAACGACAACGTCGTATTGCTTCTCCACTCCCGTGACATGACATCTGCATCTGTGTACATACTCTGTAAGCCACCATATGGTGCGCAGCGGAGGGTATTCTGTAGCACTTCTAGTCATTTCCTTTCTTCCTTAATCTACGTCTATGATCACAATCTTTTCTGTTTAACAGATTACCTGTTTCGGTCTTTAATGACCATCATCGGATCTGACATCTGGTTTTTATTTTATTTTCAGTGTAGTCTCCTTGTAGATTAATGTACTTGGTCCAATGATGTTCCAGTGACTTGATCCCATCTCGAAAGTAAGTTTCCTTCAGGTCTGCAAAATAGTTGTCAACTCCGGCTGTCAGTTCTTCGTTTGATATGGATCTTTGTCCACCAAGAAAAGTTTTCATTTTTGGGAATAGTTGGAAGTCAGGTGAATAAGACGGGAGTGTGTGTATGTGTGTTTTGAACTGGGGACCTTTAAACGATGCAGAGGCTTCCTCCCGCCATAGCTTTCAGTGGTTCATAACCCCACAACAGGCCACAGCAGTCCACCAACCCAACCGCCGCCCCACACCGAACCCAAGGTTATGGTGCTGTTCGGCCCCCAGGGAAGGTCTCATATCAGACGAGTGTAACCCCAAATATTTGCGTGGTAGAGTAATTAGGGTGAATGAGTACTTTGAGACTGTTCACACAGCCATCGCTGACATAGTGTAGCTGAGGTGGAATAAGGGGGAGCTGCCTGCATTCGCTGAGGCAGATGGGAAACCGCCTTAAAAACCATCCCCAGGCTGGAGGGCACACCAGACCTCGACACTAATCCGACGGGTTGATTCATGCTGGGGAGCGGCATGCCTTCCCACTCGGGAAGCAGTGTGTTAGACTGCACGGCTAACCAGGCAGGCTGATTCATACCTTAGTTCGTGTAATTTTGCCATGGCGACGACATATGTTTTTGATCCAGCGTCAAGAGTCGCGGCACCCATCTTGCAGATAATATTTTCATTTCTAATTCTTCACTTAAAATGTGATTTCCCCTTTCAGATGACATTTGGCAAGTGTGAGCAATTTTACGCACTTCCAATTGGCGACCCTCCATGATCCTTTCGTGCACTTTTGCAATGATTTATGGAGTAGTGACAAATTTGGCCTACCACTGCACAGGTCATCATTTAAGCTCTCCCGACCAAATTTGAATTCATTTTTCCGCTTGGCAACAGATGAATATGAAGGAGCAGAGTCCTCCAGTGTATTCTGGAAATCGGCATGAATGTCCTTTGCTTTCATCCCTTTCTTTACGAAGTTCTTAATCACTGCTCGATCTGGATTTTTTCCAGCTTTGCAAATCACTACACGGGAGCAGCAACAAAGCCACATCTCCGCCACAGCTCTCTTCCAACAGCACTGACGTGGTACGTCACAGCTAGCGCTGACTTCTCGTGGTCATTCCGAGAACTTTTCAAACCACCCTCGTACTCAGAAGTCTTCGAACAACTCACATATCTGCGAACCTATTCTGTACGCTCGAACCTTCGTTAACAGTCTACAGTAGAGCACTGTGGCACTCGTTTTTCGGAAATCTAGAAACGTGGAATCTGCCTGTTGCCCTTCTTCCATCGTTCATAGAAATGGCAGGCTGAATTTTGGACGAGCGATGTTTTCTAAAATCGTGCTGATTCGTTGACAAAGTTTTTCTGTCAGAAGGAAATTTGTTATATTCGAATTGAGAATATGTCCAAGAATTCTGCAGCAGACCGATGGTACGGATAATGGTCTCTAATTTTATGGGTCCGTTCTTTTACCTTACTTACCTTATTTTTTTCCAGTTGCTTGGACTTCGCGCAGGGCGAGGGGTTCGGGAAATATGTAAGCTAAAACAAGACTCCCATGCCATAGAGAACTTGTACTGAGCCGTGATATGTCCTACTAAAATCATTTGGAACAATACTTTCCACACAAAAGTAATCACCGAAAGATAAAACTTATATAAAAATAAGACAGCCTGATAGAATGGGGAAAATGTGAGGTGAACGATATCTTTATTGACAGTAGTGTTGTAAAAAGTGAATCGTGAAACATCATTATTGCTTATGAAACATGTGGAAGCTCGGCGTGGCCGAGCGGTTCTAGGCGCTTCAGTCTGGAACAGCGGTTCTGCAGGTTCGAATCCTGCCTCGGGCGTGGATGTGAGTGATGTCCCTAGGTTAGTTAGGTTTAAGTAGTTCTAAGTCTAGGGGCCTGATGACCTCAGATGTTAAATCCCATAGTGCTTAGGGCCATTTGAACCATTTTGGAAGCTCATCATATTGTATGTTCCCAAATAAACCAGTTTCTTGTACAAAACGCATCAGTCTAGCGCAACTGAAAGGTAAGGTCCATACCATCACAGAGCTACAGAACGATGCCACATGTCCATCTGGGGCATATTCCCGATTCAGAAACTTCACACTTCCTCTTTCAACTAAAACCTATGCCTCGAAAGCTCGCCACATTCCCAAAGCAAGAACCCAGTCTTCACTCTAAGAGATGCGCGTTAATCAGCACTTCCATTTTATTCATAGTTTTTTTTCTTAGGTCACGAAATAATACGAGGGTCATTTAAAAATTTCTGCACAGTGTAAGACAGAAGTGTAGGAAATAATCTGTTTTATAAAATACCTTTACAGGTCTTCAATATAATCTCCATTCTTCCTCATGACACGTTCCCAACATTTTGCCAACTCTGTATTCCAGATAGGACATACTGATTGTTGAGTTGACCGATTACTCGGCTCACTTCACTGGAAGCTTTATTAATTGTATCAAATGTTCTCTAAGGAACTGTTCCTTCAGTTTGGGAAATAAATCAATGTGTGGTGGGCTCGTACCAGGACTGTAAGGTGGCTGAGAAAGTATTCCCCAGCCATACATGTCGAGCGTTTCTCTCACTGGTGGGGCAGTATGCGGTCTTACATTATCGTGCAAAATGAGGAAATCAGCTGCCAGCATGTCAGGCCTTCTTCGATCAATTTTAGGGCCAAAACAATTTGTAGAAACAGCTTGTAGTGCGCACCCGTTACAGACGTCCAAGAGGCCCTCCGTTTGTAGCTATGACTCCATTTATGTCATACACAAAGTTCATGGATCAGTTTCACGTTTGACTGTTGGCGGAGGAAATGTTTCGGGGGTAGAGAGTCGGAACGTGTCCATTGTGACAACTGAGACTTTAGTTCTGGCTCACAATCTCGTATCCAGGTTTCAATAAGTACAACAATCCTATTCAGAAAGTGTTCTGTACGATAACGTTGAAGCAATTTTTATGTGACTCATTTGCAAGCTGACTTCTGCTCTTCACTCAGATCATGCGGAACCCAACTGGCAGCAACTTTTCTTATCTTTAACTTTTCAGTTATGATTCTGTCAACTGAAGTGACAGACATTCTGGCCTCGTATACAATGTAGTCACACGTTTATCGACGATCTTCTCTCAAAGTGTCATTAACAATAACTTGAGTGGTGTAGTACGTTGAAGTTGATGGACTTTCTCTTCTTAGGTTGTCCTCAGTGGTTACCCGACCTTCACGGAAAAGAGGAGATTACCGTGATACTGTGCTACGAACCATTGCACTATTCCTACACACTTCTCTCAAAGTGTTGCAAATTTCCATTGGGTTCTTTCCACGAAGGGTTCGATTTTGATGTAGAAACGCCGGTCACTACATGTATGTAATCCGACATGACTCGGTTTTAGCTCCCATTTTAAAACAATTACTCACGAAACGCCCACGCGAACGAACAAACACACATACGACCGTCAGACCTAAAGTCTCGCTCACAACTGATACGAATTTCATCTTGTTCAAATTAACGGTCGCGCATGCGCAGTGTCTATAAGCTGCGAGGCACTGCGGTAGATTTCCGCTCAGCTCCGGCCAATCAGGCGTGAGGCAGTGGAGTAGGCTATGCGGCTGACTGCGTTTGAAATCGCACTTTTGTTGTGGACGTGGAGGCCTTGAGTTGGAAGCTGTTTAGAGCTGGTAATTGCAGTTGTTTGCAGTGGCTGTTAATATTGCAGTCGAGTGAGATTACTATTTACACGTTTAAACTGCTGTTACTTCGCGTCCCGAATTGGCGATGAACTGTGATCGTAATCTCCTATTTAGTTTTGTGGTATTGTACAGGCTCAGAGATCGATTCTTTTTCATAACCTGAAAGGTGATTAAAGGACTGAGTCGTAGTTATTCAGTCTAATGGATTGCGCCCTCAATTACGTCATTCTCTCCTGCACTTAAGGTTATTGAATACATTACTGGAAGCTGTGTGTAGCAAACTTGTGTTTCTGTGATTACTAGAAATTCGATTCATGTTCACGTGTATACCGAGGCCCACCTACTGCGTAATTACTGTTTGATTATTTTGAGGTTAATATATAGTATCAATTTAATACTGTGATTATTCATGTATTCTCTCCTTAGCCTTTTATTTTGTATGTATTCTTGATGCACGTATTATATGACGCCATTTTTGGCATATCTGTTGCTAATATTCCCTTTTGTCACTTCAGTGATCATCTCTGATGCAGACATTGAAGTAATTCAGTCATATACATTTCCCCCCACACGTTAGTATAAATATCCCGCTCTTTGCATGTATAATTTTCAGATTATGGAAGGTAAGTTTCGTCGATGACGCCGGGACGGACATTTGCTGAGGCAGATTTTTGTAATGTGTACATTGATGTTTCTATGGAATAATTTCTGCAGAACATAGTAGTGAAGCCTTCAGCTTTTGCAGTAGTATGTGTAGATTTACTTCTTTTAGTTCATCATTGCTGAGTTACTTCATGAGTTGTTGTCTACGCTAGACCATCCTCAGATGAAGATACTATGATCACTTTTAAAGGAAACCATTCCATGGTGCTGTGTTTAGCTGGAAGCTGACCACATTTACACTTCGTAATTTTGAGAGGCGAAGTGTAAATGTGGTCAGCTTCTAGCTTGAAAGGCATTCTATATACAAACATTGAAATTGTTGTAGATATGGGAAATATAATCACAAAGCCAATGAACACAAACAAGGAAGTACGACACAGTTGCTCCAACATTCTTCAATATACACATATATATGAAGGGATCAGTTATGGAAAAAGCTGAATCAAATAATAGTATGTTTAGATTGTGACACTAGATGAAACGTGATTTTATATCCAGACTGCCCAGAATGAAGATGGCCTTGAGCTGGTGCTGTTGCAGCGGTTAGCCTCAGATTATAACCCAACATTGTCTGTAGATAAATAGAAAGTGATAGAATATCAAGGCATACAACAAGTAAGATCTGAAACAGACTTAAATAATTAAATCTTGGAGCAAGTTAAACATACTAAATATCTAGGCTACATTACTTAAGAATATAACCATGAAGTGGACAAAACTTAAATATATCTACAGAATTGTTAAGGCTTTGGTGGCCAGTTGTTGACAAACTGCACATTGGCTTCTGTCTCGGGTTCTTCGGCCGACGTTCATCTAATGATTTTACTGACGTTTCGCCAGCACGAGTGGCTGGCATTGTCAAAGCTTCACCCTGCATTGCCGGTGATGAACTATAGCCGAGCTGGCGGCCGCAGACTATATGTACCTGGCGCGCCAACGTCTGAGGGCTTCTCCGCGGTCATTTCCGGTGCGGTTCTCCTCTTGCTACCTGCGACGGTCGTTCGCTGCAGAACGGGAAGCCAGGATCCGTTTACCTTAAGGCTTTCCTCTTTCTTGTTCAAACTGTTCGGGTGTTTTTGTATTTCTACAACTTCTCTGAACAAGCGAGTGTGATAGTGCTTCTCTACAGCCAGAACTTCCGTGTCGGCGAATTTTATTACGTGGTCAGTCTCACTCAGTGCATCCTCTGCCACGATCGATTTCTCCACCTGCCCCCACCCTGCAATGTCGCTTATGTTCTTTGATCCTGGTGCTGATTGATCGTCCAGTCATTCAGACATAAACTTTTCCGCATGTGCGTGGTATACGGTATATTCCGGAAATTGCAAGTGGGCCCCTTTTCTCCTTTGCCGATCTAAGACACTCTTTGATCTTCCTTGTCGGTTTGAAAATCGTCTTTACGCCATGTTTGCGCAATATACGGCCGAATATGTCCGTCACTCTGGGAATGATGGCAGAAAGGCCGTACCAGACATTTCTTTTACATAAATCTACTTCCATACATGGAACGATCGTTAAATTTTGCAGAATGGAGCCAGAGAAAAAATCTGCTTTTATAAAACCATAGCAGCAACAGTACTTACTTGTGGAACTGAAAGATACCAGACAACAAAACACTAATAAAGGGACGATCAAAAAGTTTCCAATTGAGGACGCTGCTGCAGTGTATACAATATAGCATGGCTTCGATGCGGATCTTTAAGCACCAATATGTTGTTGTTCCCCCCTCCCCCCCCTCCCCCATGAACCATGGACCTTGCCGTTGGTGGGGAGGCTTGCGTGCCTCAGCGATACAGATGGCCGTACCGTAGGTGCAACAACAACGGAGGGGTATCTGTTGAGAGGCCAGACAAACGTGTGCAGCCTTTCCAGTAGTTGAAGGGGCAACAGTCTGGATGATTGACTGATCTGGCCTTGTAACATTAACCAAAACGGCCTTGCTGTGCTGGTACTGCGAACGGCTGAAAGCAAGGGGAAACTACAGCCGTAATTTTTCCCGAGGGCATGAAGCTTTACTGTATGGTAAAGTGATGATGGCGTCCTCTTGGGTAAAATATTCCGGAGGTAAAATAGTCCCCCATTCGGATCTCCGGGCGGGTACTACTCAAAAGGATGTCGTTATCAGGAGAAAGAAAGCTGGCGTTCTACGGATCTGAGCTTGGAGTGTCAGATCACTTAACCGGACAGGTAGGTTAGAAAATTTAAAAAGGGAAATGGATAGGTTAAAGTTAGATACAGTGGGAATTAGTGAAGTTCGGTGGCAGAGGGAACTAGACTTCTGGGCAGGTGACTACAGGGTTATAAACACAAAGACAAATAGGGGTAATGCAGGAGTAGGTTTAATAATGAATAGGAAAATAGGAATGCGGGTAAGCTACTACAAACAGCATAGTGAAAGCATTATTGTGATCAAGATAGATATAAGCCCACACCTACTACAGTAGTGCAAGTTTATATGCCAACTAGCTCTGCAGATGAAGAAATGTACGATGAAATAAAAGAAATTATTCAGATAGTGAAGGCAGATGAAAATTTAATAGTAATGGGTGACTGGAATTCGAGTGTAGGAAAAGGGAGAGAAGGAAACATAGTAGGTGAATATGGATTGGGGCTAAGAAATGAAAGAGGAAGCCGCCTAGTAGAATTTAGCACAGAGCACAACTTAATCATAGCTAACACTTGGTTTAAGAATCATGAAAGAAGGTTGTATACATGGAAGAATCCTGGAGATACTAAAAGGTATCAGATAGATTATATAATGGTAAGACAGAGAGTTAGGAACCAGGTTTTAAGTTGTAAGATATTTCCAGGGGCAGATGTGGACTCTGACCACAATCTATTGGTTATGACCTGTAGATTAAAACTGAAGAAACTGCAAAAATGTGGGAAATTAAGGAGATGGGACCTGGATAAACTGAAAGAACCAGAGGTTGTACAGAGTTTCAGGGAGAGCATAAGGGAACAATTGACAGGAATGGGGGAAAGAAATACAGTAGAAGAAGAATGGGTAGCTCTGAGGGATGAAGTAGTGAAGGCAGCAGAGGATAAAGTAGGTAAAAAGACGAGGGCTGCTAGAAATCCTTGGGTAACAGAAGAAATATTGAATTTAATTGATGAGAAAATATAAAAATGCAGTAAATGAAACAGGCAAAAAGGAATACAAACGTCTCAAAAATGAGATCGACAGGAAGTGCAAAATGGCTAAGCAGGGATGGCTAGAGGACAAATGTAAAGATGTAGAAGCTTATATCACTAGGGGTAAGATAGATACTGCCTACAGGAAAATTAAAGAGACCTTTGGAGAGAAGAGAACCACATGTATGAATATCAAGAGCTCAGATGGAAACCCACTTCTAAGCAAAGAAGGGAAGGCAGAAAGGTGGAAGGGGTATATAGAAGGTTTATACAAGGGCGATGTACTTGAGGACAATATTATGGAAATGGTAGAGGATGTAGATGAAGACGAAATGGCAGATACGATACTGCCTGAAGAGTTTGACAGAGCACTGAAAGACCTGAGTCGAAACAAGGCCCCCGGAGTCGACAACATTCCATTAGAACTACTGACGGCCTTGGGAGAGCCAGTCATGATAAAACTCTACCAGCTGGTGAGCAAGATGTATGAGACAGGCGAAATACCCTCAGACTTCAAGAAGATTATAATAATTCCAATCCCAAAGAAAGCAGGTGCTGACAGATGTGAAAATTACCGAACTATCAGTTTAATAAGTCACAGCTGCAAAATACTAACGCGAATTCTTTACAGACGAATGGAAAAACTGGTAGATGCGGACCTCGGGGAGGATCAGTTTGGATTCCGTAGAAATGTTGGAACACGTGAGGCAATACTGACCTTACGACTTATCTTAGAAGAAAGATTAAGTAAAGGCAAACCTACGTTTCTAGCATTTGTAGACTTAGAGAAAGCTTTTGACAATGTTGACTGCAATAATCTTTTTCAAATTCTTAAGGTGGCAGGGGTAAAATACAGGGAGCGAAAGGCTATTTACAATTTATACAGAAACCAGATGGCGGTCATAAGAGTGGAGGGGCATGAAAGGGAAGCAGTGGTTGGGAAAGGAGTGAGACAGGGTTGTAGCCTCTCCCCGATGTTATTCAATCTGTATATTGAGCAAGCAGTAAAGGAATCAAAAGAAAAATTTGGAGTAGGTATTAAAATTCATGGAGAAGTAGCAAAAACTTTAAGGTTCGCTGATGACATTGTAATTCTGTCAGAGACGGCAAAGGACTTGGAAGAGCAGTTGAACGGAATGGACAGTGTCTTGAAAGGAGGATATAAGATGAACATCAACAAAAGCAAAACGAGGATAATGGAATGTAGTCAAATTAAATTGGGTGATGCTGAGGGAATTAGATTAGGAAATGAGACACTTAAAGTAGTAAAGGAGTTTTGCTATTTAGGAAGTAAAATAACTTATGATGGTGGAAGTAAAGAGGATATAAAATGTAGACTGGCAATGGCAAGGAAAGCGTTTCTGAAGAAGAGAAATTTGTTAACATCGAATATAGATTTATGTATCAGGAAGTCGTTTCTGAAAGTATTTGTTTGGAGTGTAGCCATGTATGGAAGTGAAACATGGACGATAACTAGTTTGGACAAGAAGAGAATAGAAGCTTTCGAAATGTGGTGCTACAGAAGAATACTGAAGATAAGGTGGATAGATCACGTAACTAATGAGGAGGTATTGAATAGAATTGGGGAGAAGAGAAGTTTGTGGCACAACTTGACCAGAAGAAGGGATCGGTTGGTAGGACATGTTTTGAGGCATCAAGGGATCACAAATTTAGCATTGGAGGGCAGCGTGGAGGGTAAAAATCGTAGAGGGAGACCGAGAGATGAGTACACTAAGCAGATTCAGAAGGATGTAGGTTGCAGTAGGTACTGGGTGATGAAGAAGCTTGCACGGGATAGAGTAGCATGGAGAGCTGCATCAAACCAGTCTCAGGACTGAAGACAACAACAACAACAACAAATTTGTGATCCCTTGATGCCTCAGAATATGTCCTACCAACCAGTCCCTTCTTCTTGTCAAGTTGTGCCACAAACTCCTCCCCAATTCTCTTCAGTACCTCCTCATTAGTTATGTGATCAACCCATCTAATCTTCAGCATTCTTCTGTAGCACCACATTTCGAAAGCTTCTATTCCCTTCTTGTCCGAGCTATTTATCGTCCATGTTTCACTTCCATACATGGCTACACTCCATACAAATACTTTCAGAAACGACTTCCTGACACTTAAATCTATACTCGATATTAACAAATTTCTCTTCTTCAGAAACGCTTTCCTAGCCATTGCCAGTCTACATTTTATATCCTCTCTACTTCGACCATCATCAGTTATTTTGCTCCCCAAATAGCAAAGCTCATTTACTACTTTAAGTGTCTCATTTCCTAATCTAATTCCCTCAGCATCACACGACTTAATTCGACTACATTCCATTATCCTCGTTTTGCTTTTGTTATGTTCATCTTATATCCTCCTTTCAAGACACTGTCCATTCCGTTCCACTGCTCTTCCAAGTCCTTTGCTGTCTCTGACAGAATTACAATGCCACACCAATATTTAGGCAACAGATTAGTGTGGTATTCGTGTCCTCCGATATGAGCGTGGTTCATATGGTTCAAATGGCTCTGAGCAGTATGGGACTTAGCATCTGAGGTCTTGAGTCCCCTAGAACTAAGAACTACCTAAACCTAACTAACCTATGGACGACACACACATCCATGCCCGAGGTATGATTCGAACCTGCGACCGTAGGGGTCGCGCTGTTCCAGACTGAAGCGCCTAGAACTCCTCGGCCACTGCGGCCGGCTATGAGCGCGGTAAATGCCGAAATGTGAACTATGACGACGTTATAACCAAACTGATCCAATCTGCACCAACATGTTGCTATTCAGTTCTTAGCTGACGATGGACAAACACCGGTAGACATACGTCGGAGAATAAGGAATGTGTATGGGGCAGCAAGTCTGCCGAAAATCACGTTTGGGAAAACTGCGACAAGGAGTGCCGCTGATTCATGACGACGCACGTCCACATATCGTAAATGACGTAAGGCAGAAGTTACACCAACTCAATAGGGAGACTACTCTATAGCCCTGATCTCTGCCTATGCGATTATCTTGTCTTACGTCCCTTAAAAGACTCCTTGAAGGATTTACTATCCCTGTCGGAGGAGGACGTGCAGCAGGCACTTACGGACTTCTTCACGCATCAGGAAACGACTTTTTACCAAACGGGTATCTTCAACCTGCTGCGCCACTGGGATGATTGCCAAAATGCTAACGGCAAGTTTTGCTTGATTGGCTTACGGATTCTGGATTGTACGGCCTTAGATCGGAAACTTTTTGATCGCCCCTTGCAGAATTCAGTCTCAAGAAATGAGGTTTCTAAGAAGAGTGGAAGGATTTACAAGGGAAAATAGCAAAAGAAATGAGGATATAAGGAAATATTTAAGAATATGTAATCTAAAAAGGAAAATATGTAGACCGTATGGATGGAGAAAGAGTCCTAGCAAAGGCCCTCAATTACAAATTCACTGCAAGAAGAGCTTCAGGAAGATTATAAAGGAGATGGTATACTGAAACAGGCAATTTGCCTAGTACATAAAGTGAAGAAGAATAATAATTTTGAGAGACTTTTAAGAGTGATTACACACTTTGATGTTCAGTTACATAAGCTATGCATAGCAGTTTCATCTGCATCGTTTCTCCTGTAAGTGTGTGCTACAGTAATTATTTCTTTCGCATACTTTGTTGGTGGATAACATTACAAAATTGGTTACTGAGTAATGAAAATTCGTATAATAAGGCATAGATTCAATAAGTCAGGGCTTAGTCCAATTACTCATGTTAACACACCAGTTCTTAACACATTAGGCACCTTCCAACTTGAAATAACTGGAACAGCAGTTTATTTTTGGCAGTTTGGATTTATCCTTCCTTCCCTCAGAGCTTCCGTAGTGTCACACGAAGGCCCCTACGTGCATTTGCCAGAGACAGTAGATGTTCTGATCCGTATATTTACTGGGGGATGTTTATTGGGTGCCCCTGATTAATTATCGGTGTTACACTATTAAAACCAATCTAAATATGGACCACCAACCTTGTTTTACCTGAGACAAGGGCTTGTTTATCACGTCTGCAAATTCGAGATACCATGCCTGTCTTTGTAAAAAAATACTGGTTGGTTATAATTAAAGTGTAGCTACTCACAGAGGTCCAGTGTGGGCGAAAATTGGTAGATATTCTAGTGCGGTAATGCGGAACTGATTTACGCTAGAAAAAAAGTAGTTCCTACTTTGGTCACCAGGTGTAAATATGGCGCTATACATCTCTTCGATGTCTCCAGTGCTCATATTGAAAAAATTGTGTAAGCGGTGGTTAATAATAACATCAAAACCATGCCTTTCTCACTTTTTTATCATTTCTCCCCTCGTCCTGTTCCTAACTCATTACATAATATGGAAATATTTCTATATATCTTTCTTGCATCATAGAAGAACTGTAATATGATTACCAATAACAATTCTAACAGAGCTGTCAGCAGTCTCCTAGCAACTTCCACCGGAAATTTATACCAAAAGAAAACAAAAATACTATTCAAAGTTAAATGGTCGAAAAACACGCTAAAATACACACTTCAAGTTTCCAAGGAACAAATCTACTGTATTGCTTTCAGTTAGGTTTCAATAAGATCGCCTCGTTCACAACCCTCCCCTACGTGGCCTCTTCCTACAGAGCAAGCGCACGCTCACTAAATCTGAACACTCGCCTGGAAAATCATAAAGTGACTAAGCTGTACGTCCACTGCTGCAACGCAACTGCAACTGCTACTGAACTGCATCACGACTCTTTAGCTATAGTTGGATGAGAGGCATGTTACACGTTCCTCATTCACTGATGGAACCCTTTTGCGAATGGAGGTCTATCAACAGCGCTGCTTTTTGACAGTATGCTTCACAGCAAGCTGCACAGTTCGTAAAATAGGGTTGTGCCAAATTCCCGAGTAGCCGTGTATCAGCGCACCCCGGAGAGAAAGCGGGAGAAGCCTCAAGCAGAAGGGTCGCCTACGGAAGAGAACCCGAGGGCAAACAGGAGTCTGGCTAAACACAGCTGGCTGACAGCGGACAGGACACAGACTAGGACACGCCCAAAGAAACTTAAGCAACAATGAGGAGGAAAACGGTAAACCTCGCCATAAAATTGTCGACAGGCAAAGAAGAAAGAGAGACACAATCCAAAACGAGACTAAAGAGAAGAACAGAGTGCCAAGCGAGGTTATTATCGAATAGTCCGTAGTATAGCGATGACAGAACGACTTTATTGTTATTTCACCCCCCGCCCCCCTCCCCCCGCCCGCCTCACACTGGCAAAGAGAGGGCTGTCAGCGGATACAACACGAACATCTGCTAGCATGAGTTTCTTAGAAGTAGATACCTTAGGGGTTGCGAAGCAACTCAAATCGCTTGATACGGGCAAGTCTTCAGGTCCAGATTGTACACCGATTAGGTTCCTTTCAGATTACGCTGATACTATAGCTCCCTACTTAGCACTCATATACAACCGCTCGCTCACCGATAGATCTGTACCTACAGATTGAAAAATTGCGCAGGTCGCACCAGTGTTCAAGAAGGGTAGTAGGAGTAATCCATTTAACTACAGACCTATATCATTGACGTCGGTTTGCAGTAGGATTTTGGAGCATATACTGTATTCAAACATCATGAATCACCTCGAAGGGAACGATCTATTGACACGTAATCAGCATGGCTTCAGAAAACATCGCTCTTGTGCAACGCAGATAGCTCTTTATTCGCACGAAGTAATGGCCGCTATCGACAGGGGATCTCAAGTTGATTCCGTATTTCTAGATTTCCGGAAAGCTTTTGACACCGTTCCTCACAAGCGACTTCTAATCAAGCTGCGGAGCTATGGGGTATCGTCTCAGTTGTGCGACTGGATTCGTGATTTCCTGTCAGGAAGGTCGCAGTTCGTAGTAATAGACGGCAAATCATCGAGTAAAACTGAAGTGATATCAGGTGTTCCCCAGGGAAGCGTCCTGGGACCTCTACTGTTCCTGATCTATATAAATGACCTGGGTGACAATCTGAGCAGTTGTCTTAGACTGATCGCAGATGATGCTGTAATTTACCGTCTAGTAAGTTCATCCGAAGACCAGTATCAGCTGCAAAGCGATTTAGAAAAGATTGCTGTATGGTGTGTCAGGTGGCAGTTGACGCTAAATAACGAAAAGTGTGAGATGATCCACATGAGTTCCAAAAGAAATCCGTTGGAATTCGATTACTCGATAAATAGTACAATTCTCAAGGCTGTCAATTCAACTAAGTACCTGGGTGTTAAAATTACGAACAACTTCAGTTGGAAGGACCACATAGATAATATTGTCGGGAAGGCGAGCCAAAGGTTGCGTTTCATTGGCAGGACACTTAGAAGATGCAACAAGTCCACTAAAGAGACAGCTTACACTACACTCGTTCGTCCTCTGTTAGAATATTGCTGCGCGGTGTGGGATCCTTACCAGGTGGGATTGACGGAGGACATCGAGAGGGTGCAAAGAAGGGCAGCTCGTTTTGTATTATCGTGTTATAGGGGAGAGACTGTGGCAGATATGATACACGAGTTGGGATGGAAGTCATTACAGCATAGACGTTTTTCGTCGCGGCGAGACCTTTTTACGAAATTTCAGTCACCAACTTTCTCTTCCGAATGCGAATATATTTTGTTGAGCCCAACCTACATAGGTAGGAATGATCATCAAAATAAAATAAGAGAAATCAGAGCTCGAACAGAAAGGTTTAGGTGTTCGTTTTTCCCGCTCGCTGTTCGGGAGTGGAATAGTTGAGAGTATGATTGTGGTTCGATGAACCCTCTGCCAAGCACTTGAATGTGAATTGCAGAGTAGTCATGTAGATGTAGATGTAGATGTACAATTTGCCATTCTTCAGCCACATGAGAGAAGAATTTTAAAAGCATAATATAGAAACTGGACATGGCGTTTGGTGATTAATTAAAATAAAGACACAGATGAATGGAAAATGAGTGCTACACACGACTATATAAAAACAGATAGACAGTTGCATAAGGTAAAACTGAAAGGCAGATTATTTGACTGATTAAAGTAGATGCAAAGATGAGTGGATGTAGATCACCAGGCGTAAGGCTGTCATGGGGAAAGCAGCATTTAAAGAATAGTTTGTAGGAGGAGATTTGTGTGGGTGGATGTTTAAGGAAGAATGGAGGAAGAGTGGAGAGGGACGCCACTCTGGGCTAGGACTTAGGAAGTAGGTGGAAAACATTGGAGGGGTAGGGAGCGCTGCAGAGGGGACGGTGGTCGGAGTCTCCTAGATCTAGGATGAATATATACGAAGGCAGATTTCATGGTCAGGTAAGGGAAGGCAGTTAAAGTTTCGTTGGGAGAGGATGTGGAGGCTATGGAGTTGTAGTATTGGCGGAATTCGAAGGTAGAAGCATGGCAGAGTACGAGGATCAGTGAGCAGCATGGGAACTGGGGGGGGGGGGGGGAGGGTAGTGTCGAGTTTACAGGTAACGAAGGATTTTCAGGAATTTTCAAGATGGAAGAGTAGGCTGGGAAGTTGGTTGAGGATGCGGGTGGCGGAGGGTAAGCAGATCTGGCAGGCTAGGCAGATTGCATGGTGTTGGACGATCTTAAGGCATGATAAAAGGAGGGAGGAGCTTAAGTCAATGACGCATTGGCAACGCAGAGGATAGGACATATCAGGGGTTTATAGGTGTGGCGGATTGTGGAAGGGTGCAATCCTCATGTTTTGCCAGTTAGTTGTTTGAAATTGTAGTCTATTGTGGGCTTTCTGTTGAATGGATAGTGGTTTGTGCTTCCAAGTTATTCAGCCATTAAGTATTTATCCGAGGTATTTTAGCGTGATAGTTAATGGGTAGTACAGTTGTAACTGGTAATGTAAAAGGTATGGGGCAGAAGCTGCAGGTGGATCAGCCTACAATTACTGCTAGGTTTTGGTAGGGCTGATTTTGAGGAGCCACTGGTTGTACCAGGAGTTGAACTGACTGAGATGGAGCTGGATGGGTCGTTGGGATTTCTGAAGGGTTGGGTAGAGGGCGAGGAAGGGGGTGTCATCGGCATACAGGGGGAGATGAACAGCAAGAAGGGGTTTGGACACACAGGCAAGGCAATAGGACATGTCTTCGGGAAAACCTGTAGTCGGGTGGAGGATACAAAAGTTGGTGTTGATAGTAACACATCATGGGTGATCAGAGAGAAAGGATGCGATGAGGCAGGCATAATTTATGGGAAGTGCATAGGTCTGTAGCTTAAAGGGGAGCCCAGAATGCCATACATGATCATAAGCTTCCCCAAGATCTAGAGAGACAAAAATGATGGATTTGCGGTTGTTGATTTTGTGGAATAGTTGATGGGTAAGTACAGGCGCCGCTCATTGAAGGAAAACTTGGGACAGAAAGCACATTGACGGACACGAATGTGGGAATTTATGAATATGTTGGGATTGGATGGACTCAAAGACCCAGCTAGAACTTATGGGACAGTAGGAGGAGATTGACAGTTCGGTCAATGGCTATATTTATATCAGAGCAAGGAACAGAATTGGCGACTGTGTTCACTTGGCGAGATGGGTGACACATTCGTTATGTGAATGCAGCACTGCAGTGACAGTATGCCCTCTATTGGTCGTCTAAGTTCATTTCCTCTGAGGGGCATTCATCATCCAGGACTAGTTTTGTGAGCATGAGGATGAATTGGCACATCTTTCCTATCCACCACAGTTACTATAAGTATTTCAACAATATTGAGTATACTTTGGAGAAAAGGATGAGTGATCCCTATCCATCTCCATCATAGTTATCTGAACTTACCACTATTTTGTAGGAAGAATAGTGTAAGATTTCCTCGAAAACCATGCTGGACCACTTCCACTGACCAGGGGGGAATTGTAATTGGCCACAACAATGACATCCCTGTTCAGCTACAACCCTTATATAGTACTCCCACTGAACACCTTATCCTTACACTCTTTTCCAAACCCTAAACGTTACACATGCCACCACCTTCATCTGACCTATTCACTCCATTCCCTATGACTTCCTCACCTGCAAAGATAGTATGTTTTCCACCTATATCATTGTTGCAGATCTCAACACCCATAGCATATGCCTTGCACAGCTACAGCAGTGGCATTAGTTAGTGACTCCCTGTGAGGTGACATTGTTCCTATCCCGCACCACACCTGTCCTGAAAGAAACTCAACCCCTGATGTCATCCTAGCATCTTCCAACCTTCTTGCACGTCTCACTGCAGAAGTCCTCGAGCCACTTCGAAGTGAATACTTACCTATTGTCCTCAGCAACAAACTTCATTCTCATGTGCCCCATTCCAATCTACATCCAACAGTTATCCTAGACTACTCCCACACCACCTGGAATGTCTAACAGGAATGCACAGAAACCCAGACTGGAAGCCAACCTCTGTCCTTTCGGTAACCTGATGATAACTCATGCCACACCCTTCCTGCAGCAGATTTTGTCAGAAGCTACATCCACCCACATTCCTACCAAGACCATATATTCTCACAGCCCTATCCCCCCCCCCAAAAAAAACCACTACTCCTCCTCCAAGAATCCCATCGTATATACCGTTCCTTCTTGCAGGCTTATGACTGGGATACACTCACAGCCCACTGGCAAATACAGAGACGTGTTAGGAATTTATTAAAGAAAAAAAAACGCGGGACTGGCGCCAGACATGCAACACACTCAACTCTACACTCCTCATTAATACTTCCATTTACTGGAAAATATTCCATCGACTCACTGGCAATAACCCCATATCTCACTACACATTTTTCCATGATAACCATCCCTTACCTACTCCTGTGCCATATGGAATCCCTAATGGGAATCCATAGAAGCCCAGTTTGGGAGCCAACCCCTGTCCTTCCAGCAACTTGACGATATCCATCATGCCACATCCTTCCTGGAGAAGACTTTGTGAGACATTATATCCATCCACATTCCTACCAAGACCATATATACTCATCTCTCGCCCCCCACCTCCCACAAGCCGTACTACACTTCTGAGAATCCTTTCATATGTACCATTCCTTCTTTGAGACTCATGACTGGGATACACTCTCACATCACCAGCAAATACAGAGACATATCAGGAATTTATTAAATGCATAAAAGCTCTGGGGCTAGCGCCAGACATGGACCACACTCAACGCTACACTGAGGATTAACTCTTCCAAGTGCTGGAAAGCACTCCATCGACTCACTGGCAATAACTCCATACCTCATTATTCAATCATGCACAGTAACCATCCGTAACCTGACAACCCGATCAAACCTAACTGTTTTGCATTCGTTTGATATCTTCTCCATCCTTGATGACCCACATTTTGTTTATTCACTGTTCCATACCATCCATGAAAGTACAGATACCGTTGTCTCACCTCTGGCTCCCAGCTTCCAGTACTTGGACAACATACCACAATCATAATTCAATACACAAGTGACATAAAAGAGTTAATCTACTAAAAGGTAACACTTCTCCGAGCACAGCTTCATTATTTACCAACACCTCAAAGACTACCCCATCTCCCTTCTCATCACCCTTGCAGTCCATTACCCTCTCCAAAGAGTACTATCCTCAACAATGGAAAAGATCCAAAATCCTATTTTTCCTCAGACCCCACAAACCTCCTACTGATACCTCCTCATACAGCCTCATCTGCCTCACCTCAGTGTTTAGCAAATTCTTCAAATATATCCTCTCCTGATGCATCCATCAACACTTGAACCAACCCCATCTTCTTGCCATTAACCACTGTGGCTCCCAGTCCATCACGGACAGGGGACATTGGCTGGTAAAGTAACCGTCAATGTCAATTAAATTCGCCAACAGTCACGTAACTTCAGATATTATTTTATTTTATTTTAAAGGCTACCAGTTTCAGCATTTCACTATGGCATCCTCAGGCGCCAAATAAACGAAAATGTCATATAGAGCCATAAATCTGTGGATGTCGCGAATTCAATCGTTACACTAGTGCTTCATTCGAGTTGCTATCTGAGCCACTTGGTATGCAGAATCTGGGCCACATTCTCACGTTGCTGGGTAACAGGTTTGCACCCTCTCTCTCGCAGATCAGCAACACACAGAGCTATTCGAAACATCTGCTATGAGCCAAGCAGCAACAACACATGGCATGAGTTCACTTTGTGTAACGTCACATTCTACACACATCAAAAACAGTTTTGCAGCACCCCAGATCCCTGAACCCCTGTAGATAGTCGTTGACTGTGGATATTGTATCACAGACACAGTCCCTTTGACCAGAAATGTCACTAAACCCGCCCAAAGATGTAAACAACCATGCATCAGCAGCGCCTATTAGGCGGAGAGGGTCCGATAGCCGATCAGTTACAGGCATTCCACCAGGAAGGAGGGACATGGCTCGTGTTGTCGTAGTTCAACCATGCCTACACGGTCAATACCCCGGTTCGATCGCGTCCGCATTGTTACTTTTTGCCAGGAAGAGCTCTCAACAAGGTAAGTGTCCAGGCGTCTCGGAGTGAAACAAAGCGATGTTGTTCGGACGTGGAGGAGATACAGAGAGACAGAAACTGTCGATGAGATGCCTCGTTCAGGCCGCCCAAGCGCTACTACTGCAGTGGATGACTGCTAGCTACGGATTATGGCTCGAAGGAAACCTGACAGCAACGCCATCATGTTGAATAATGCTTTTCGTGCAGCCACAGGACGTCGTGTTACGACTCAAACTGTGCGCAATAGGTTGCATGATGCGCAACTTCACTCCCGACGTTCATGGCGAGATCCATCTTTGCAACAACACCATGCAGCGCGGTACAGATGGGCTCAACAACATGCCGAATGGACCGCTCAGGATTGGCATCAATTTCTCTTCACTGATGAGTGTCGCATATGCCTTCAATCAGAAAATCGTTGCAGACATGTTTGGAGGCAACCAAGTCAGGTTGAACGTGTTAGACACACTGTCCGGCGATTGCAGCAAGGTGGAGATTCCCTGCTGTTTGCGGTGGCATAATGTGGTCATGGAAGGCGCAGTAATGGTTGTATGGTACCTGAATGCCATCCTTGACCAATAGTGCAAACATATTGGCAGAATATTGGCGAGGCATTCGTCTTCATGGATGACAATTCTGCTCCCATCGTGCACATCTTGTGAATGACTTCCTTGAAGATAACTACATCGCTAGATTAGAATAGCCAGCATGTTCTCCAGACATGAACGCTGTCGAACATGACTGCGGTAGATTTAAAAGGACTGTTTATGGACGACATGACCCATAGATCACTCTGGGGGATCTACGCCGAATCACCGTTGAGGAGTGGGACAATCTGGACCAACAGTGCCTTGATGAACTTGTGGATAGTATGTCGCGACGTATACAGGGATGCATCAATGCAAGAGGTACCAGTATGGGTATTAGAGAATCCAGTGTGTACAGAAATCTGGACCACCACGTCTGAAGGTCTCGCTGCATGGTGGTACAACATGCAATGTCTTGTTTTCATGAGCAGTAAAAAGGGTGGAAATGATGTTTATGTTGATATCTATTCCAGTTTTCTGTACAGGTTCTGAAACTCTTGGAACCGAGGTGATGCAAAACTTTTTTTGATGTGTGTATTTCGTTCTGCACGCGTGGCGCATCCAGCTTTGCCAGTGTGAAGGCGATAGTATTTCACATGTTCTTCTGAGAGCACATGTAATGGTTCTCTTTTCTCCACAGAAATCTGGTAAGGTTGTACTGCACTGAATAAAAAAACGCAGTTCACAATACTACTTCTTAGTTGAACCATTTTTATAACAGTGTCAAGAAGAAGAAGATGTGTCCTCTTCAGCAGCTCCACAACGAGCAACTAGTTCAGGAAATGGAAGCAATGCTATTGATCCTCCACCCAAAAATTACCTCATACAGAACCATTCCTATTGCTTCCCTATGCGAAAATTGGGGGTGAGGCTTAAATTATATAAACCCCAACCGTCACAGAAGCATTCTCACTCTGCTCAAGTTCATCAGTGGGTCCTTAACTTTTCTCCTCCAGTCGTCATCTGCATACGTTCCTCCTTCATCATGTAGTGACCGAGAGAAATGACCAAGGCAGGACTTGGACAAAGTACGTTGTAAGTAGATATTTTTTCAATGTACAGAATTTGTAGTGCTACATTGTGCTTGTTCTTTTCTTAACAAATTTTGCAGCTACTGTGTGTCTAGAGATTTTTCCTAATATGTGTTACCCACTGTACGTTTCTGCCCATAGCACATGTGTTCAGATTTCAGTACACCAAATGTGTTTGTAGCATATTTTTCATTGCATTCCAAGCCATGTATTCAAATTTAGTTTCATATTTGTCATTAAAACGGATTAAACAGCAACCACCGTAGTTTATTTCCATCACATTCCAAGCAATGTTTTCGAATTTAGTTACTTAAAGTTTCTTTTTCATTCCACTGTTCACGCTGGAGGCACTAGCTGCCTTAGGTCAGCAGCTGCAAGAAGAAAGACAGCAACAGCACCAGCAGGAACAGCAGCATCCACATGTGGAAGAACAGCCTCCACAGCCGATTGCACCAGGAGCAGCATCACAGCAGCCGTGTAAGTATTTTCTGTGTGCAGAATTCGTAGTTGTATATTCATATTAAACCGAATTTAGCAGTAGCAAGTGTGTTCGAATTTCGATGCATTTCAAACCACATGTTAAAATTAAGTAGTGTATTCTGGCTGTAGCACGTGTTTCTGTCCTTGATACACATCTATGTTGCGTTTCAAACAATGTGGTTGTATATTTGTTGTATATTTCTCACTAAAGTGAATTTAGCAGTAGCTACTGTGTTAGTAGTAGCTGTGTAACATATGCACAAATTTAGTGTATTTTTAAAACTAGTAGCATTAAGTATGTTCAAATTCCATTGCTTTTCAAACAATGTGTTCAGATTTAGTAGTACCTTTTTGTTCATAGCATATGTTTTTGTGTTTTATATACACTCCTGGAAATTGAAATAAGAACACCGTGAATTCATTGTCCCAGGAAGGGGAAACTTTATTGACACATTCCTGGGGTCAGATACATCACATGATCACACTGACAGAACCACAGGCACATAGACACAGGCAACAGAGCATGCACAATGTCGGCACTAGTACAGTGTATATCGACCTTTCGCAGCAATGCAGGCGGCTCTCCCATGGAGACGATGGTAGAGATGCTGGATGTAGTCCTGTGGAACGGCTTGCTATGCCATTTCCACCTGGCGCCTCAGTTGGACCAGCGTTCGTGCTGGACGTGCAGACTGCGTGAGACGACGCTTCATCCAGTCCCAAACATGCTCAATGGGGGACAGATCCGGAGATCTTGCTGGCCAGGGTAGTTGACTTACACCTTCTAGAGCACGTTGGGTGGCACTGGATACATGCGGATGTGCATTGTCCTGTTGGAACAGCAAGTTCCCTTGCCGGTCTAGGAATGGTAAAACGATGGGTTCGATGACGGTTTGGATGTAGCATGCACTATTCAGTGTCCCCTCGACGATCACCAGAGGTGTACGGCCAGTGTAGGAGATGCTCCCCACACCATGATGCCGGGTGTTGGCCCTGTGTGCCTCGGTCGTATGCAGTCCTGATTGTGGCGCTCACCTGCACGGCGCCAAACACGCATACGACCATCATTGGCACCAAGGCAGAAGCGACTCTCATCGCTGAAGACGACACGTCTCCATTCGTCCCTCCATTCACGCCTGTCGCGACACCACTGGAGGCGGGCTGCGCGATGTTGGGGCGTGAGCGGAAGACGGCCTAACGGTGTGCGGGACCGTAGCCCTGCTTCATGGAGACGGTTGCGAATGGTCCTCGCCGATACCCCAGGTGCAACAGTGTCCCTAATTTGCTGGGAAGTGGCGGTGCGGTCCCCTACGGCACTGCATAGGATCCTACGGTCTTGGCGTGCATCCGTGCGTCGCTGCGGTCCGGTCCCAGGTCGACGGGCACGTGCACCTTCCGCCGACCACTGGCGACAACATCGATGTACTGTGGAGGCCTCACGCCCCACGTGTTGAGCAATTCGGCGGTACGTCCACCCGGCCTCCCGCATGCCCACTATACGCCCTCGCTCAAAGTCCGTCAACTGCACATACCGTTTACGTCCACGCTGTCGCGGCATGCTACCAGTGTTAAAGACTGCGATGGAGCTCCGTATGCCACAGCAAACTGGCTGACACTGACGGCGGCGGTGCACAAATGCTGCGCAGCTAGCGCCATTCGACGGCCAACACCGCGGTTCCTGGTGTGTCCGCTGTGCCGTGCGTGTGATCATTGCTTGTACAGCCCTCTCGCAGTGTTCGGTGCAAGTATGGTGGGTCTGACACACCGGTGTCAATGTGTTCTTTTTTCCATTTCCAGGAGTGTATATTTACACTCCATTTCAAACCACATGGTCGAATTTCTGCAACAGTATATTTCTTGATACAGGTAATTTAGTATTAGCAGTATATTTCAGGTAAAAAAAGGAGTGCTTCATCAAAACCACGTCTTCTTTTTGTTACAGTGTAACACTGACTCAGATACATAGGCTAGTCAAGGCAGAATTGCAACGCAAAGCTAATGATCCTGCGTGGTCCTTGAAAAAGTAATGTAAGCATATATACACTCCTGGAAATTGAAATAAGAACACCGTGAATTCACTGTCCCAGGAAGGGAAAACTTTATTGACACATTCCTGGGGTCAGATACATCACATGATCACACTGACTGAACCACAGGCACATAGACACAGGCAACAGAGCATGCACAATGTCGGCACTAGTACAGTGTATATCCACCTTTCGCAGCAATGCAGGCTGCTATTCTCCCATGGAGACGATCGTAGAGATGCTGGATGTAGTCCTGTGGAACGGCTTGCCATGCCATTTCCACCTGGCGCCTCAGTTGGACCAGCGTTCATGCTGGACCTGCAGACCGCGTGAGACGACGCTTCATCCAGTCCCAAACATGCTCAATGGGGGACAGATCCGAAGATCTTGCTGGCCAGGGTAGTTGACTTACACCTTCTAGAGCACGTTGGGTGGCACGGGATACATGCGGACGTGCATTGTCCTGTTGGAACAGCAAGTTCCCTTGCCGGTCTAGGAATGGTAGAACGATGGGTTCGATAACGGTTTGGATGTACCGTGCACTATTCAGTGTCCCCTCGACGATCACCAGAGGTGTACGGCCAGTGTAGGAGATCGCTCCCCACACCATGATGCCGGGTGTTGGCCCTGTTTGCGTCGGTCGTATGCAGTCCAGATTGTGGCGCCCAGCTTCATGGAGACGGTTGCGAATGGTCCTCGCCGATACCCCAGGTGCAACAGTGTCCCTAATTTGCTGGGAAGTGGCGGTGCGGTCCCCTACGGCACTGCATAGGATCCTACGGTCTTGGCGTGCATCCGTGCGTCGCTGCGGTCCGGTCCCAGGTCGACGGGCACGTGCACCTTCCGCCGACCACTGGCGACAACATCGATGTACTGTGGAGGCCTCACGCCCCACGTGTTGAGCAATTCGGCGGTACGTCCACCCGGCCTCCCGCATGCCCACTATACGCCCTCGCTCAAAGTCCGTCAACTGCACATACCGTTTACGTCCACGCTGTCGCGGCATGCTACCAGTGTTAAAGACTGCGATGGAGCTCCGTATGCCACAGCAAACTGGCTGACACTGACGGCGGCGGTGCACAAATGCTGCGCAGCTAGCGCCATTCGACGGCCAACACCGCGGTTCCTGGTGTGTCCGCTGTGCCGTGCGTGTGATCATTGCTTGTACAGCCCTCTCGCAGTGTTCGGTGCAAGTATGGTGGGTCTGACACACCGGTGTCAATGTGTTCTTTTTTCCATTTCCAGGAGTGTATATTTACACTCCATTTCAAACCACATGGTCGAATTTCTGCAACAGTATATTTCTTGATACAGGTAATTTAGTATTAGCAGTATATTTCAGGTAAAAAAAGGAGTGCTTCATCAAAACCACGTCTTCTTTTTGTTACAGTGTAACACTGACTCAGATACATAGGCTAGTCAAGGCAGAATTGCAACGCAAAGCTAATGATCCTGCGTGGTCCTTGAAAAAGTAATGTAAGCATATATACACTCCTGGAAATTGAAATAAGAACACCGTGAATTCACTGTCCCAGGAAGGGAAAACTTTATTGACACATTCCTGGGGTCAGATACATCACATGATCACACTGACTGAACCACAGGCACATAGACACAGGCAACAGAGCATGCACAATGTCGGCACTAGTACAGTGTATATCCACCTTTCGCAGCAATGCAGGCTGCTATTCTCCCATGGAGACGATCGTAGAGATGCTGGATGTAGTCCTGTGGAACGGCTTGCCATGCCATTTCCACCTGGCGCCTCAGTTGGACCAGCGTTCATGCTGGACCTGCAGACCGCGTGAGACGACGCTTCATCCAGTCCCAAACATGCTCAATGGGGGACAGATCCGAAGATCTTGCTGGCCAGGGTAGTTGACTTACACCTTCTAGAGCACGTTGGGTGGCACGGGATACATGCGGACGTGCATTGTCCTGTTGGAACAGCAAGTTCCCTTGCCGGTCTAGGAATGGTAGAACGATGGGTTCGATAACGGTTTGGATGTACCGTGCACTATTCAGTGTCCCCTCGACGATCACCAGAGGTGTACGGCCAGTGTAGGAGATCGCTCCCCACACCATGATGCCGGGTGTTGGCCCTGTTTGCGTCGGTCGTATGCAGTCCAGATTGTGGCGCCCAGCTTCATGGAGACGGTTGCGAATGGTCCTCGCCGATACCCCAGGTGCAACAGTGTCCCTAATTTGTTGGGAAGTGGCGGTGCGGTCCCCTACGGCACTGCGTAGGATCCTTTGGTCTTGGCGTGCATCCGTGCGTCGCTGCGGTCCGGTTCCAGGTCGACGGGCACGTGCACCTTCCGCCGGCCACTGGCGACAACATCGATGTACTGTGGAGACCTCACGCCCCACGTGTTGAGCAATTCGGCGGTACGTCCATCCGGCCTCCAGCATGCCCACTATACGCCCTCGCTCAAAGTCCGTCAACTGCACATACGGTTCACGTCCACGCTGTCGCGGCATGCTACCAGTGTTAAAGACTGCGATGGAGCTCCGTATGCCATGGCAAACTGGCTGACACTGAAGGCGGCGGTGCACAAATGCTGCGCAGCTAGCGCCATTCGACGGCCAACACCGCGGTTCCTGGTGTGTCCGCTGTGCCGTGCGTGTGATCATTGCTTGTACAGCCCTCTCGCAGTGTCCGGAGCAAGTATGGTGGGTCTGACACACCGGTGTCAATGTGTTCTTTTTTCCATTTCCAGGAGTGTATTTTCATAGTCTATATTTTTGCAGCGTAACTGCTTGTGTTAGTAAAAACTCGTAAGCAAATATTACATATTGTCCTTTTTTTTTGTTGCAGCTTCCACAGAGGAAATTGAGTTTCAGCTCCACGAAGAGATACCATTATGGGAGGCAGTGGTCCTTAACGATCTTCAGGATCTGGTATTGACATAAAGAGGATGAGGAGGGAGATGACTTTGGTAGCTACCTTGTTTTCATGTGTGTGTTTGTGTGTGTGTGTGTGTGTGTGAATAAAAAAATTGTACAAATGTCTCTGAGCACTATGGGACTTAACATCTGTGGTCCCCTAGAACTTAAAACTACTTAAACCTAACTAACCTAAGGACATCACACACATCCATGCCCGAGGCAGGATTCGAACCTGCGACCGCAGTAGACCCGCGGTTCCGGACTGAGCGCCTGAACCGCTAGACCACCACGACCGGCGTGTGTGAATAAAATCAGCATTCTCTACAGCAGTTGAGTGTGCTTATTCTCTCTCTATCTTCACATTACACCATCACAGTACATTGTGATAGGACTATCCGGGCAGGTGAAAGGGAAATACATGCCTGTGAGACATGCGTCACCTGCCCAGACGTCACTAGCCACAGAACAAACCACAGTTGAAGCCGCCCCTACCGCCGCCTCTGCCACCCCTGACGCCACCGCCTTCACAGCCTCTGCCTCTCGCACCACCACCACAGCTTGTTATGCTTCTTGTGTACCCTCAATCACTGAGGGTGCTTTGGCATTCTGGCGTCTGTGGATGTCATCTACACCAGCCAATGACTCTCCAGTGCTTTGCCCTGCCAATCAGCACAGCAGCAGCCCAGCACCTCTGGGATGGGAATCACTACCATACCTCAACACACGGCATCTCCACAATGTGGTTGTTTACGTTGGGATGATGTGGACCCTCGTTAGGATGACATGCGCCACCCACCACTGCTCATAATTACCAGTTGGCAGCAGTTCACCTTCCTGTCCTAATAGTGAGCTGCACCAGGTTAGTAACAATGCCATGCCAAAGCTAAACAATGTGGTAATTGAGGAGACTTTTGTTGAGCGAATTTCATTCTCATGAATTGAGAAACAAGCAGGGAGGTACAAAGAGCCATTAGGCTTTCTGAGAGTGTGTCTTCACATGCTGCAGAGATAGCTGACTTGCTTTATTAATCATCCACGATACTCCTCCACTGTGAGTGCTTTGCTGCAAACTCATGTATCCCCCCAAACCAGGTGGTGCTGCAGAGGAAAGCAGCTTCGTCTACAAAATGAGTGACACCAAGAGTTGCTGGCCGGTGTGGCCGAGCGGTTCTAGGCGCTTCAGTCTGGAACAGAGCGACCGCTACGGTCACAGGTTCGAATCCTGCCTCGGGCATGGATGTGTGTGATGTCGTTAGGTTAGTTAGGTTTAAGTAGTTCTACGTTCTAGGGGACTGATGACCTCAGATGTTGAGTCCCATAGTGCTCAGAGCCATTTGAACACCAAGAGTTAAGCTCCAGGACTCGCTACACTTTATGCAGCTACCACTCCAAGAACTTGTTGAAACATTACATCAGGAGGATATGCATAACAACCGAGGTGCGCTTACCAATGATGCAAAGTTTAACTTATGACAAGAAAGGGGTATTCCTATACCAATATCTGGATTGTATGGGGAAAAACAAAAACCAGACTACCTGATGTAACTGCATTCTCCAGTAGCCTTGTAGGCGATGCCATATCAGATGCACTGTATGAACATGCTATGGATATTTCACAGGAGTTAAACATCCCAAATTTGTGTGAATATGCAAGACTTCATAAGGGCACAAATGTGCATTTTCTAGAGAATGTTTTAGAGAAATTCCGGAGTGTATGTATATATTCTCTGGGCCCTGTCTTCTGTTATACACTACCAGGGTTGTCTTGGAATGCCGTGATCTAGAAAATGAAAGTCAACATTGAGCTTTTGACTGATACATGCTTCTTTTCTTTGAGTGAAGGATCCATAGGGGACTTTGCTTTGTGTGCACAGACATTCCAAGGAGAATAACCCTCGTAGGGATGAGAGATTCACCACATCCCTTGATTAGAATTGTATCATATACTTAGATGTCATTAATCTACATGGGCATGCCATGCACCAGTCGCTGCCGATTGGTGAGTTTCAATGGGTTCTCAATAATGAATGCAAAGGATTTGGTGTAAAAATCAGGACACAGCAACTGATTCTGGTGTAGTGTATGTTGTGGAGGTAGACCTTGCATACCCTAACAGTTTGCGTGACATGCAAAGTGACTTGTCCTTATGTCCAGAGCAACTAGTTCCACAGACTGGGACCATCCTCAAGATGATGATGCTGGGGAACAAGAGAGATACATCATGCATTACACAAGTATCCATGAATGTTCGATTTAGGGACAGAGCTAACTGCAGTCAGGTGCGCTATCTCCTTCAAGAAGTCACCCTGTTTGAAGGAATATATTGATTTAAATACAAGACAGAGGGTGCCCCCGAAAAATAATTTTGATAAGACTTTTATAGACTGATGAATAATGCAGTTTTCGGTAAGACAATGGAAAATTTGAGAAAACACTGCAAAGTTCTTATTAGGTCGTGTTGGGATGGGTGTTGCTGTGTAAGGAAGTGTATCACCAGACCAAATGTCAAACTTAGTTTCTATGCAGATGTCAAAGAGTGCAGTAGAGTTCATGAAACCTGTCTTTGTGGGGATGTGCAGATTAGAGCTGTCCAAATTCCACATGTACCGACGATTATGTGTTTCCGAAATCTCATTTTGCTGATCCTAACTTACTTCATATGAATGCAGATATCTTCATTTATTGAGTAAAGAAACGCAAACCATATGAAGTAATGAGGTGCCAAGGTGAAGAATTCAACATGTCTTTATACACGGTCGATAATCCTTACAGTATTGTTTCACAGAGAAAGAAGGTTAATGGCCAAATGAAACATGAGGAGAATAGGTTGTCGATTGTGGAATTTGTGGGATTAAGAACCAAGATGTATACATATTGTACATTGGAAGGTGCAACACAGGGGCAGGCAAGCCATGCTGCATCAAGGACCCTCGAGACTGAATACTACATGCAGTGTCTGTACAGAGGTGTTCGTGGTGCTCCACTGCAGCCACTGCATCCTGTGCAGCAAACCAGTATTTAGTTTCAAGGGCATGAGGTGTACACTGTGCTGCAGTCTAAAATAGGTTTGTCAGCTCGTGATGATAAACGGGTCATTTGTGATGATGGAACTGCAATTCACCCATACTCACATTATTTACTTGATGAGAGGGGTGTGTTAATGAGAGAGACTGAGAGGGTGTATGTGTCGAGGTGGAATAGTATGGCTAGTTTATCATAGTTTTAATATTTTAGTGTAAATGTGTGTTCATACGTGTGTGTGTGTGTGTGTGTGTGTGTGTGTGTGTGTAAATAGCCTATCAGGTGAAAAGAACTAGTTGTGTACAGTCTAGTGTTTAAGTTTCACCTGCTGCCAACCACCCACTCAGATTAGTCTTTGAGGTAGATATCTTCCAGTCCATCTAAAAACATTCTCAATCAATGCTACTATTGGCTTGACTTGTAAATACTCTCAACCAGTACTACTGAAAACTGTGAATATCTCAACACTGGGCGGTGCGGCCGAGCGTGTCTGTGCACTACAGTCTGGAACCACGTGACTGCTACAGTCGCAGGTTCGAATCCTGCCTTGGGCATGGATGTGTGTGATGTCATTAGGTTAGTTAGGTTTAAGTAGTTCTAAGTTCTAGGGGACTGATGACCTCAGATGTTAAGTCCCATCGTGCTCAGAGCCATTTGAATATTCTCAACCAGTGCTATTAAAAATTGTAAAAGTACTCCCAATCAGTATTACTGTTTGGTGGACAGTGAAAGGTTTTTCATTTCGTCATAGTAATTAGTAATAGTCAAAGTACCTCTGCAATTTAAAATATTAGAAGCAAGTTGTAGTCATGTCTATTAGTAAATAAGAAAGTACCTCTGCATTGAACTAAATTGTATTTGAAGAACTAATTTGTATCTTAAGAACCAAGTTGTATCTCGAGAACCAAATTGTATCTCAAGAACCAAATTGCATCTCAAGACTGGAGCTGTATCTGCTGTCGTGAAAAAAGAAGCGAATCATATATAAAGAACCAAACTGAATCAATGATAACTAAACAAACGAAAAAGTTTATTACCATGCATCTTGTTGTTGTTATTTACAAAAAACCTTCAACTACATCTACATCTACATTTATACTCCGCAAGCCCCCCAGCGGTGTGTGTCCGCAAATATACATAGAAAAGTTGTGCATAAGACAGATATGACATTAGTGTTGAACATGAGTGCTGTTCAGGGTGTAAGATTTAAGATGGCATATAATAAAATATATGTCCGGTTCTGGTTGCATGGGAATATACCTATTGTGCAGCATGTATTTCGTTGTGGGAACGGATGGCACAAGACCATGTCCACTTACAGAGACATACAGTAAACAAGTCTAAAATAATATCTACAGTTTTTGAGGAGAACCGCAGATGCGGTATTTGGGTGAAGTTACATTGTGAAAAAAGTGCACAGAATGCGAGATAAAAAAAATCATTTATTTCTCATCCAACTTAACAGTAATTTTACATTTTCGTAAGCAGACACATCACTATTCTGACACACATTCTTCTTCTCCATCCTGAGTCCATGGAGAGCAGGTCACCCATGGGATGCCAGTTCCTGAATAGCTGTATACTTGAACATTCAGTGCATCGTCTCCTTGTCTTTGACGTAGATGATGGTATCCATGCAGCTGAATAATTGAAGTGATGTTAATATATCTTTATAGGGTATGCCCAGATCATCCCAGTGAATTCCATGGTAGAAACATGTTGACCACTTTGCACTCCCCTGTGTTTTAGCTCACTTCACATCCTGTAAAGGTCTCAGTGATGTAATGCTCTCTGAGAATGTCTCTGCTCGTTCAGCATCTTCTGTATATGCTATGAATGCAATATCTTTAAATGTGAACTGTCTGCATTGGAAATGCCATGTGGCTAGAGTCTCCCATCGGGTAGACCATTCACCTGGTGCAAGTCTTTCGAGTTGACGCCACTTCGGCGACATGCGTGTCGATGGGGATAAAATGATGATGATAAGGACAACACAACACCCAGTCCCTGCGCAGAGAAAATCTCTGACCCAGCCGGGAATCGAACCTGGTCCATTAGGTATAGCATTCCGTCATGCTGACCACTCAGCTGTGAGTGGTGGACAACTGTCTGCGTTCATTATAATAGAAACCCTGAATGGCTGCAGTGATGTTCCCTCCTTGAGATACCATTGTGAAATGCTCTGCATATGACACGGCACTTGTTCATTTACACAGATCGCTGCACTACACCAGTGGGCAGGCAGCAGTTAATCACACCTCAGGCAGAAGTGGGAAATTTGTTGAAGATTCAAAGTCAGTTCATATACCTATAGGTCCACATTTATTTATCTCATTCTGTTTTGAGAGCCATGATTGTGAGGTGTGTAGACATCTTTCCTCTTCATGACAAGAAGCACAGGGGAGGGCAAGGGAAGAGGAAAGTGGGGAAGGAGAGGAGTTGGTGGGGGAGGGGTGACATCAGCCGGTGATGTCATTGGGTGATGTCATCATGTGACATTGCCACATCTACCCCTCAGGGATGGGAGGTGGGGGAGGGGGCACCATCTTGAATAAATTTGGCAATGTGCAGTCTGCCCTAGTATCGTCTTTATTACCCTACTATCAGTATGGGACCCTTACTAGGTCTGATTAATAAAAGAGATTGGCAAAAACTAATGAAGTGCGGCATGTACACGATCGTTTAGACAGAGTGACATAGTGAAGATTCTGAACAATGAACACTAACTTGCAGTCATTGCAAAACAGTTATTGCGCGTCACAGGAGAATTACTGTTGAACTTTCCAAAAAAAATGCATTCTGGGCAACACATTACTTCCTCCAACACATGTCTCGCAAAATGACCACAAGAAGAATTTACAGCTGATATGGAAGTTTACTGGCAAACATTATTTCCACACCAAAGGAGCAGGGATGTTAGTTTCCTCCAACACGCTTCGTAAGGTGACATCTGACTTTCGGTACAGTCGTTATATAGACAGTAGCACCATCTGGTTCCACCACTTTCTAATAGGTACACCAATAACTAATCACTATGTTATGACACAACGTGATTCATATACGATGATGACCAGGGTATGACTGTATAGGGCAGTGTGTTTGAGGAGACTGAAGTGGCATAAAAACTGGGACAATAATTATATTTAACGGTAATTTGTTTACTAGAGTGTTTAACTGTCATGTTGACTACATGGAGTTCTAGCTTTTTACATTATGTGAGAACTTTTTTGCAAAACGGTATTGTACACTGGTCGTGTGTTTTGGAGGTTTTCCATAGTTTCCGAAGATTCAGTCAGTTAACTGCTGGGATGGTTTCTACTACATGGTAACGGCTGAGTGTCTGACACATATTTGGTTCAAATGGTTCAAATGGCTTTGAGCACTATGGGACTCAACTTCTGTGGTCATCAGTTCCCTAGAACTTAGAACTACTTAAACCTAACTAACCTAAGGACAACACACACATCCATGCCCGAGGCAGGATTCGAACCTGCGACCGTAGCACTTGCACGGTTCCGGACTGGGCGCCGAGAACCGCGAGACCACCGCGGCCGGCGACACATATTTGTCAAACTAGCCTTGTAAGTGTGTAAATGAACTACGTTTTCTTTTTTCTTCAACTGCAGTACCATGGTTCCAACATCCTTGTGAAAGTCGTCCACAGATGAATAAAACTATCACTACCACAGTGCTTGGTGGTCTTCTCCATAACAACTAACTTGGATTCCAATACCATTGTTCTTGCGAAGCGACGTACTGACTTTCTACAGCAATGTTTGCCTCATAAGTGAGCTCCTGTGGCGCTGTCGAGTGCACTTTGAGACTGACAGCTTGTCATTATGCATTACTTCATGAGGATACTTCGCTGAAATGCAGCAGAAGTTATGTAAAGTTCATTGGTCAGTTGTAGTTGTCAAATGGTGTCTATTATGAAAGTAATGTGAAAGTGGATGAATATTTTTATCAACTTAATACAGAGTGTCGAAATTCCACGTCACTGTTAGTTGCAAGACAACGAAGACTCTATCACAGTGCGCGCAAAATGGCGTGGCCACTAGAAGCACAATCGGCTGGGGAAGTGTGGGGAGAGAGAGGTCGCCCAGAGCGCTATAGGGGAAGTACCGAAACCTGGAGGAGAAGTGCCGTTCTAAACCGAAGTCTACCCTCACATTTTTTGTAAATACTAAGTAGGGCTCCTCCATCACGAATGCATGGTGACCATTAAAAAAAAATGTCACCTCTGCTTTCGTTAATATCTAAAAAGAATTCCCCCGAAAATGCAGAGATTAATTTTCGCCTGGCTTGTTAACCACTTGTGACTTTCAGAGAAGCGTCATGAGTGGCGAATTTTGAGTACACATTTCTCTGGTCGCCTTGTCAAAATCTGCTTCTTTTACCGAAATACTGCAGAGTTTACATCGCCTCACCTCAGTAACATGTTGCGCAGACACAACTGTTAGAAATTTATTATGTTTATTAAGCGAGGAAATTAGGAAAAGTAAAGCCAATAGCTAACGAAAAAGCACACATTTGGTGCAAAAAAAACGTGTAACGTGTTCACATATGTTGTTTCAAAACCCATAGTATTTCTCATTTCACCAGCTATCGATGACCCTTAAAAATTACATTCTTTCATCGAAAAAGTGTGTAATTATTGGAATAACAAGGTATATAATGAAGTTTTACATAATTACGATATGGTAAAATACTCTCCTCCTTGCATGCTATCATTTGCCAAAACCCGATTTCGATATTTGAAAGCGTTTGTGAAATATCTACGTCTACATCTACATCCATACTCCACAAGCCACTTGACGATGTGTGGCTAAGGGTACTTTGAGTGCCTCTATCGATTCTCCCTTCTATTCCAGTCTCGTATTGTTCGTGGAAAGAAAGATTGTCGGTATGCCTTGGTGTGGGCTCTAATCCCTCTGATTTTATCCTCGTGGTCTCTTCGCGAGATATACGTAGGAGGGAACAGTATACTGCTTGACTCCTCGATGAAGGTATGTTCTCGAAACTTCAACAAATTCCCGTACCGAGCTACTGCGCGTCTCTCCTGTAGAGTCTTCCACTGGAGTTTATCTATCATCTCCGTAACGCTTTCGCAATTACTAAATGATCCTGTAACGAAGCGCGCTGCTCTCCGTTGGATCTTCTCTATCTCTTCTATCAACCCTATCTGGTACGGATCCCACACTGCTGAGCAGTATTCAAGCAGTGGGCGAACAAGCGAACTGTAACCTAATTCCTTTGTTTTCGGATTGCATTTCCTTAGGATTCTTCCAATGAATCACAGTCTGGCATCTGCTTTACCGACGATCAACTTTATATGATCATTCCATTTTAAATCACTCCTAATGCGTATTCCCAGATAATTTATGGAATTAACTGCTTCCAGTTGCTGACCTGCTATATTGTAGCTAACTGATAAAGGATCTTTCTTTCTATGTATTCGCAGCATATTACACTTGTCTACATTGAGATTAAAGTGCCATTCCCTGCACCATGCGTCAATTCGTAGCAGATCCTCCTGTATTTCAGTACAATTTTCCATTGTTACAGCCTCTCGATATACCACAGCATCATCCGCAAAAAGCCTCAGTGAACTTCCGATGTTATCCACAAAGTCATTTATGTATATTGTGAATAGCAACGGTACTACGACACTTCCCTGCGGCACACCTGAAATCATTCTTACTTCGGAAGACTTCTCTCCATTGAGAATGACATGCTGCGTTCTGTTATCTGGGAACTCTTCAATCCAATCATACAATTGGTCTGATAGTCCATATGCTCTTACTTTTTTCATTAAACGACTGTGGGGAACTGTATCGAACGCCTTGCGGAAGTCAAGAAACACGGCATCTACCTGGGAACCCGTGTCTATGGCCCTCTGAGTCTCGTGGACGAATAGCGCAAGCTGGGTTTCACACGATCGTCTTTTTCGAAACCCATGCTGATTCCTACAGAGTAGATTTCTAGTCTCCAGAAAAGTCATTATACTCGAAAATAATACGTGTTCCAAGATTCAGCAACTGGTAGACGTTAGAGATATAGGTCTATAGTTTTGCACATCTGTTCGACGTCCCTTCTTGAAAACGGGGATGACCTGTGCCCTTTTCCAATCCTTTGAATAGCTACGCTCTTCTAGAGATCTACGGTACACCGCTGCAAGAAGGGGGGCAAGTTCCTCCACGTACTCTCTGTAAAATCGAACTGGTATCCCATTAGGTCCAGCGGCCATTCCGCTTTTGAGTGATTTTAATTGTTTTTCTATCCCTCTGTGATCTATTTCGATATCTACCATTTTGTCATCTGTGCGACAATCTAGAGAAGGAACTACAGGGCAGTCTTCCTCTGTGAAACAGTTTTGGAAAAAGACATTTAGTATTTCTGCCTTTAGTCTGTCATCCTCTGTTTCAGTACCATTTTGGTCACAGAGTGTCTGGACATTTTGTTTTGATCCACCTACCGCTTTGACATAAGACCAAAATTTCTTGGGATTTTCTGCCAAGCCAGTACATAGAACTTTACTTGCGAATTCATTGAACGCCTCTCGCATAGCCCTCCTCACACTACATTTCGCTTCGCGTAATTTTTGTTTGTCTGCAAGGTTTTGGCTATGTTTATGTTTGCTGTGAAGTTCACTTTGCTTCCGCAGCAGTTTTCTAACTCGGTTGTTGTACCATGGTGGCTCTTTTCCATCTCTTACGATGTTGCTTGGCACATACTCATGTAATGCATATTGTACGATGGTTCTTAACTTTGTCCACAGATCCTCAACACTATCTGTACTGTATGTGCTGTCAGGTACTCTGAAATCTGCTTTTTGTCACTTTTGCTAAACACAAAAATCTTCCTACCTTTTTTACTATTTCTATTTACGGCTGAAACCATCAATGCAGTAGCCACTTTATGAATGAGGAATGAGGAATGTTGTGGATATTTCACTCTGCCTTTATCGCTCGCGCGTCGCGATCGCAAATTAGTTTGCTACAGCAGATGAATTTTCCCGAGACGAGTGACAAATACATACCTCTACCCCACTCTAAAGAAAAATTCAATATGTTAGCTAAATTTCATATTCAACAAGATGTTGTATAATATGCACCAAACGCAAAATCATAGCGACTTCTATCTTTCGTTGCACACTGTTCCGAATTTCACGCAGTGTCTTACTTTCACGTAAATATCACAATATCTAGGACCATTAACGAAATGGTGGACACACCATCATGGACCTTACCTATAAATTTTTTACCGAGTAGTTTCTGTAAAATCGTTTCAGAAAGATTTCAGGGTGCGTGCCTCGTTTCTGTCATCGCCGACCGGCCGAAAGGTGGGAATCACTTATCGGCCTCCCCTTCCAAACAAACGAATGAACTCGCCCAGCGGGTTGGGAAAAAAACGGTCACTGCGCATCAGTCAGCGTATCCTGCACGAGCTATACAAGCGTTCACGTCACCACAGTACTTCGAAGAAGGATGCGAGTACATATAGTATTCTGACCTACCTCACCTTCATCTGCTATATACGAGTATAACTAACTGTCCTGAATTGTGCGCTTCTGCGAACTTATTTCAATATACTGAAGACTTCACTTTCTCTGCTGTCCATTGAGTCCTTCATTCTTCCCAATGTCCCCTCCACGTCCAATGCTACTAAAACACAGGCGTTGATTACAGAACATAAAATACAATCTTTGCGTCCCAGAGACTTCTGTTGCACAGTCCACGATGGTCCCTTTCAGCTAACTAAAACACTAAAATACCTTTGATTAAGAATCGACCAAAAAGTTAAATTGGTACAAACTAGCGTTATATTTACAAAGAATGAGGTTTATGACCCCACTTACCAGTATGATGCTTCACCTCCTCCCTAATTTGGTATCGAATGGTGTAATAAAGCCGTTTTACTCTCTTTTGAACCAATCTGGTCCACAACTGTTGTAACTGGTGCTAGCATTAGGACAGAGTTGACATCCCAGCTGGTCAACAGATGATCTATTGCGGACAGATATGGGGATTTTGCTGGCCACAGAAGTACATTAATATCAGACAGACAGTTCGTAGAGAAACATGCTGTGTGTGTGGACGAGCATTGTTCTGTTGAAAAGTGGCAAGATAATAAGATGAGAGGTAACACATGAGATCACAAGACGTCTGTGATGTACTGTTATGCCGTCGGAGTTCCATCAATCACCAGCATCCGTATATAAAAGTAATACCTAATGAATACCCACATCATTACGCCAGGAATAACACCGCTGTGCAACTCAAAACATTGGAAAAATGAGGCCTCTCCGAGCGTAGTTTCCCTAGTCCCTGACGATGGTCATGTGTGGTAGTGCACATGCGCAACCCCCTAATGCACACAGTGCGATGGTATTCATTACCAGTCCGTGCTTCTCTATCACAACACCACAGTCAATGGTGTTGTAGTGTTAATGGTACCTATGCATGAGACAATAATTTCATAGTCCAGCTGCTCTTGATCTCCAATCAATGGTATGGGATGGCACAGAATGTGGCAAGCAGTCCACTACCTGTTCTCGGATGGCAAGCGCAGATGTGACAGATTGACACTGTGCTTGCTGCACGATACGGCGACTCTCCCTTGTGGCAGCCAGACGTGGTGTACTGGGATCTAGGAGACAAATGTGCCTGCGCACAGGCCTGCAGTCAGATAGTGCCCCACCGTCACCTCAGACTGCCCCACAAATCTCGATATTCTATGATTAGACCAGCCAGCGAAATGGAGACCCATACTGAGGCTCCTCTCAAACTGTCACATGCTGATAACGCTGCCTCACACGAGTTCGCGACATCTTCATGTTCTTCACAGTGATCACTCGCCATCTGATGCTGTTCACGTTCCTTATACATCCTGCTAACAACACACATACACTATGGTTGTTGTACCACCTGCCACGGAGTACTGCGACTGAGACATTTGCATGCCCACAGATGATGTGTAAATGTATGAAGTTATACTGAAATGCGACCATGTCTTCTGGATGCTTCACATCGTTTTGTCAGGCAGTATATATATCTTTAGACTGTTTGTCTGTCCTAAGAGTAGTCAGGCGTATTTCTCTGGTGTATCAACAAATATCAGGAATTTCGTTTTCGTAATGCGAAGCTACAATCAGCCCAAACAAATATCGTTCATTACGTCTTTCATGCGATTCCTAGTGTCGACGGAAAACGTTGCTTTGTTTTCTATTACAAACAAGATATTTTTAAGCAGAATTTTACGTGCCTGCTCGATAGACCGGTCCCAAATTTGTCTAGTGCGATATTGAGTTTGGCGGTATATATGAGTAGGGATTGTAAAATACGAAGAATAGCTTGTACTCCAGCAGCAACTGGGCAGCGCTGCTGCATGGCGGTAGCAGCAAGTGAAGGCCAGGGTGCTGCTGCCGCTGCTGCAGTACTGGTTATTCCTCATGTTTTACTGTCCCTGTTAATACCTATAGCGACAAAACGAATATCGCGTTAGACTAAGATCGGACTGTGGTGTCGACTGCGCACTTACGGCGTTGGCAATTATTAAGTTACATTAAATAAAATCGTCATAACTTCTAAACGGTTTTGCGTCAGGACGTTCAAACAGCACAGTTGGCTGCGGGACATGATGGGAATAGGTATGCACGGTATGGTAGGGTTTGGCGACAAAGCCTACTTTCATTTCGATGGGTTCATCAATAAGCAAACTTGTGGGACAGAGAACCTGCATTTCCCTATCGATAAGTCTCTTCACCCTCAACAGGTGACTGTGTGGTGTGCAATGTCCACTCAAGGGATAATCGGTACAATAATGAGATCAACAGGAAGTGCAAAATGGCTAAGAAGGGATGGCTAGACAACAAATGTAAGGATATAAAGGATTACCTCACTAGGGGTAAGATAGATACTGCCTACAGGAAAATTAAAGAGACCTTTGGAGATAAGAGAACCACTTGTATGAACATCAAGAGCTCAGATGGAAACACAGTTCTAAGCAAAGAAGGGAAAGCAGAAAGGTGGAAGGAGTATATAGAGATTCTATACAAGGGCGATGTACTTGAGGACAATATTATGGAAATGGCAGAGGATGTAGATGAAGATGAAATGGGAGATATGGTCCTGCGTGAAGAGTTTGACAGAGCACTGAAAGACCTGAGTAGAAACAAGGCCCCCGGAGTAGACAACATTCCATTGGAACTACTGACGGCCTTGGGAGAGCCAGTCTTGACAAAACTCTACCATTTGGAGAGCAAGATGTATGAAACAGACGAAATACCCTCAGACTTCAAGAAGAATATAATAATTCTAATCCCAAAGAAAGCAGGTGTTGACAGATGTGAAAATTGCCGAACAATCAGTTTAATAAGCCACAGCTGCAAAATACTAACACGAATTCTTTACAGACGAATGGAAAAACAAGTAGAAGCCGACCTAGGGGAGGATCAGTTTGGATTCCGTAGAAACACTGGAACACGTGAGGCAATACTGACCTTACGACTTATCTTAGAAGAAAGGTTAAGGAAAGGCAAACCTATGTTTCCAGCATTTGTAGACTTAGAGAAAGCTTTTGACAATGTTGACTGGGATACTCTCTTTCAAATTCTAAAGGTGGCAGTGGTAAAATACAGGGAGCGAAAGGCTATTTACAATTTGTACAGAAACCAGATGGCAGTTTATAAGAGTCGAGGGACACGAAAGGGAAGCAGTGGTTGGGAAGGGAGAGAGACAGGGTTGCAGCCTCTCCCCGATGTTATTCAATCTGTATATTGAGCAAGCAGTAAAGGAAACAAAAGAAAAATTTGGAGTAGCTATTAAAATTCATGGAGAAGAAATAAAAACGTTGAGGTTCGCCGATGACATTGTAATTCTGTCAGAGACAGCAAAGGATGTGGAAGAGCAGTTGAACAGAATGGACAGTGTCTTGAAAGGAGGATATAAGATCAACAACAACAAAAGCAAAATGAGGATAATGGAATGTAGTCAAATTAAATCGGATGATTCTGAGGGAATTAGATTAGGAAATGAGACACTGAAAGTAGTAAAGGAATTTTGCTATTTGGGGAGTAAAGTAACTGATGATGGTCGAAGCAAAGAGGATATAAAATGTAGATTGGCAATGGCAAGGAAAACGTTTCTGAAGAAGAAGAATTTGTTAACATCGAGTATAGATTTAAGCGTCAGGAAGACATTTCTGAAAGTATTTGTATGGAGTGTAGCCATGTATGGAAGTGAAACATGGACGATAAATACACACCTGGAAATTGAAATAAGAACACCGTGAATTCATTGTCCCAGGAAGGGGAAACTTTATTGACACATTCCTGGGGTCAGATACATCACATGATCACACTGACAGAACCACAGGCACATAGACACAGGCAACAGAGCATGCACAATGTCGGCACTAGTACAGTGTATATCCACCTTTCGCACCAATGCAGGCTGCTATTCTCCCATGGAGACGATCGTAGAGATGCTGGATGTAGTCCTGTGGAACGGCTTGCCATGCCATTTCCACCTGGCGCCTCAGTTGGACCAGCGTTCGTGCTGGAAGTGCAGACCGCGTGCTCAATGGGGGACAGATCCGGAGATCTTGCTGGCCAGGGTAGTTGACTTAACACCTTCTAGAGCACGTTGGGTGGCACGGGATACATGCGGATGTGCATTGTCCTGTTGGAACAGCAAGTTCCCTTGCCGGTCTAGGAATGGTAGAACGATGGGTTCGATGACGGTTTGGATGTACCGTGCACTATTCAGTGTCCCCTCGACGATCACCAGAGGAGTACGGCCAGTGTAGGAGATCGCTCCCCACACCATGATGTCGGGTGTTGGCACTGTGTGCCTCGGTCGTATGCAGTCCTGATTGTGGCGCTCACCTGCACGGCGCCAAACACGCATACGACCATCATTGGCACCAAGGCAGAAGCGACTCTCATCGCTGAAGACGACACGTCTCCATTCGTCCCTCCATTCACGCCCGTCGCGACACCACTGGAGGCGGGCTGCACGATGTTGGGGCGTGAGCGGAAGACGGCCTAACGGTGTGCGGGACCGTGGCCCAGCTTCATGGAGACGGTTGCGAATGGTCCTCGCCGATACCCCAGGAGCAACAGTGTCCCTAATTTGCTGGGAAGTGGCGGTGCGGTCCCCTATGGCACTGCGTAGGATCCTACGGTCTTGGCGTGCATCTGTGCGTCGCTGCGGCCCGGACCCAGGTCGACGGGCACGTGCACCTTCCGCCGACCACTGGCGACAACATCGATGTACGTGTTAAAGACTGCGATGGAGCTCCGTATGCCACGGCAAACTGGCTGACACTGACGGCGGCGGTGCACAAATGCTGCGCAGCTAGCGCCATTCGACGGCCAACACCGCGGTTCCTGGTGTGTCCGCTGTGCCGTGCGTGTGATCATTGCTTGAACAGCCCTCTCGCAGTGTCCGGAGCAAATATGGTGGGTCTGACACACCGGTGGCGATGTGTTCTTTTTTCCATTTCCAGGAGTGTAGTTTGGACAAGAAGAGAATAGAAGCTTTCGAAATGTGGTGATACAGAAGAATGCTGAAGATTAGATGGGTAGATCACATAACTAATGAGGAAGTATTGAGTGGGATTGGGGAGAAGAGAAGTTTCTGTCACAACTTGACCATAAGAAGGGATCGGTTGGTAGGACATGTTCTGAGGCATCAACGGATTACCAATTTAGTATTGGAGGGCAGCGTGGACGGTAAAAATCGTTGAGGGAGACCAATAGATGAATACACTAAGCAGATTCAGAAGGATGTAGGTTGCAGTAGGTACTGGGAGATGAAGAAGCTTGCACAGGATAGAGTAGCATGGAGAGCTGCAACAAACCAGTCTCAGGACTGAAGACCACAACAACAACAACAACATTCCTTAATGGCACAGTGATTACCAAACAGTATATGAAGGTTTTGGAAAATGATTTCATCCTCATTATCCAAAGTGACCCTGATTTCGACAAGATGTGGTTCATGCAAGATGGAGCTCCACCCCATCGAAGCAGGAGACTGTTTGGTGTCCTGGAGGAGCACTTTGGGGACCGAATTCTGCCTCTGGGATCTCCAGATGCCACTGACATAGGCCTGGATTGGCAGCAATATACTCCGGATCTAAACACATGCGACTCCTTTTTGTGGGGCTATATTAATGACAAGTGTACAGCAGTAAACTCAAAACCATTCCTGAAAAACAGGCGGTCATTGACGGCATCGATGTTCCGACACTTCAGCGGGTCATGCAGAATTTCGCTATTCGTCTGCGCCACATCTTCGCCAATAATGGCAGGAATATCGAATGTGTCATAACCTAAATCCGAATATGTGTGGTGACGTTTACATGTTGAATAAAGTGTGTGCACGCAGAGCTTTGTAACTAATTTGCTTTTTAAATATAGTTCAATAATTGCCACGCTGTTAAATTCCGCTTTAAAAACCATTTTGTTTGTGGGAAACAAACCTATGCTTACCGTCAACAGCGAGCGTCACATGAAAGACGTCATGAGCACTATTTGGTTGAGCTGAATCCACTTCCATGCTGCATAATCGAAATTGCAAATATCTGCCGAAACACCAGAGAAAATGCACCTGACGACTCTTTCTGTATGCCTCACTTCTTTTTAATATACACAATCGTAAGTTCATTTAATTTGTTGGAGAATTTCATCACAACTCATATTTCGTACACCATTCGCCAGACCGTGGTTTGTGACAGAGGGTGGATAGTTTACGGTATCAATTCAGTCCTCCATCCCCCTATCGTCCTTCATTCGTCTTCCCATTCCATGCACGAAACACGCGCTGGCTGTGCTGGGACGGAAGTAATATATTTCCACCCTTGACTTCCAATGTACGCCCTCAAAACTGTAAAAATTCGCCTTTTCGTCGTGTTGAACGCCTCTCGTGTTGAATTCTACAACGAAGATAATTACTACTATTTTTGTGTAGCATTTCGCTCCAACTAAACAAATTCGCAATGGTTGCACTGACTTGCGTTTGTCAAGAAGCCTTCAGTCAAATGACATAGCTGATCTGAGATCGTGTAGGCACATAATTTGGTTACTACAGCCGGCACAGCGGTACTGTAGTTTGGAAATAAGGCATCAAATCGGGCTTTTCGATCTCATGAAAGTGAAAAATGATCTGGTTAGCAAAGAATTGAAAAATGCCATGATTTACAGCCAAGAACTGTCGATAAAAATTTCGTTTATTAAGTATACAAGCGCAAGCAGTTGCCAATCATCAGTTGTTGTAAATTATATTCAACAGTTGCGAGCTAACATCACAAAGATATTCGGGCTCACATGCGGTTCCTCTTTGTCGAAATTTCTTGGCTCAAACTCGTCTAGGGGTTGAACCACACGTGTCGCATTACACGCCCTAAATTAGACACTTGTGAGCCTTTGGTTAAATTGTCTGGCTGATGGCAAGTTTACGAAATACAAAGTTAACATAACATATAATAATAGTAATAATAATATCTGGAACTAAATGAACGACCCATAAATGATGTAGGACACACAGTTGTGGTTTAGTGAGAATAATGTTTATTCAGAAAGCAAACTAATAGCGAAAATGGTCGTATTTAGATTTACTGTTACACACGAGTGCATATCTATTTCATAGAATTACATCATTCACAATCCCATCGCGAATTACAAGTACACTACTCCATCTCGTTAACTATGCGAAAAGTTAGAGTTCACATCAGGCGCGTGGCTGCTCACCGCTCAGAGACTAAGTCCCGCGATACCACACAATGTGAAATTTTCTAAGTCGTTTCACTTCCTAGCTGCCTAAAGACCGACCGTCCGCTTTCGTGACTCCACCAGCACTGTACCCTTTGGTGTCTCCAGCCGAACTGTCCTCTTTGGTGTCTAGACCAGAATTGCCCTCTGCCCGTCTCCGACCACGTTTCCGGCGCGCCGAACATCTTCGCTCAACTGACTAGCGCAGTTCCCTTTCCTGAAGCCGTCCATCTGATTGGCTACAGCTTATTTTACATTACTTTACATTTTAATATGTTTAAATAACCAAAGCTTGACCACTTTCACGTTCTAAATAAAGTAACAATAATATCCATTACATAATAAACATTAAATTCTTTTACATAAAACCAATACACTTTCCTTCTTAACTTTGAATGTCACGACTAGTAGGCTAGCACCAATGTGCCTTCTGATAAACAAATAAAGAACAAAACTAACTATTACGCACTAAACTTTACAACAAATATTCTGTTACCTAATGGATCAATAAGGTGTCATGCTGTCATCGTTCAATGTGTTTTGTGTGGATGGAATTATAATCTGATGCTTAACAGAACATACTGATAATTTAAGTTTACTATATCTTTTAAAGAAATAAAGTTACAGAGTTGATATATGCAACATTTGTCATTTTAATGATGCTCTTCTATATGAAATATCGATTGTTTTGTTGGGATCACCATGAAAATTTATGGAGGACGGCAGATTAAAATTACTGTGGCTTGATTCCCTGCATTACTACAGAATTAAATACTTTTCATAAATGTTTCCCTTTATGGCCGATCTTAGGTTCGCCATATTTAACACTACTACGTCTCCTTGGCCACAAAAGCTATGTGTTGGGTTTCCCTATGACGAAGGTTCTCGTCTGTCTCACTCGCTCGCTACAGTGCTCAGGTCTCAATTGACCATAGACGTCTGTGAGTTTCCCCATCTCGTGGAGAATCTGCGCCCTTTGAGGCACGCGGTCCTGGACGATAGGGTTCGTTTCACAATTCCTGTAGGCTGACTCTTTCAGCCATATATTTAAATGAGAGCGCAATGTTTGTTAACTTACACAGTCTACTAGGCAATATAACAATATTGGCCCCAAATAAGATAACTTCAGTTATTCGTCACTGCCATTGGATAGCAATAGCAGCGACGAATCATGGGTCTGATATTATTTTATATCGACTCATAAACTGTCGTAAACATTTTATGATACCTGATGGTAGTCTGTAGACCGAAACTGGCAGTCTAATAAAGAAATTTATATCAGTAGTTCTTGGCCATGCATCATGACGAACTGTGTCAAATTAAATTGACAAAATTATCGAACATTGCCTGGCGAAAGGATTTGCTGAGCTGAGATCAATACAATAAAACAAATGGTAAACATCAAAAACTTATTTATTATTGCTTGTTACATACTTCAGCATATTATCGTTACCTATAACTTTCTGGTAAAAGTCATTGCATGACGCAAACTTCCAATTAAAATGAATGTATAATTCTGCTTTTACTATATGAACACTGTTTCTTTACTGCGTCAGACCATAAATGATTCATGTTCCACATAGGCATGGAACCACCATTATCATTTTGTCGATTTTGCAAATCAATAAATAAATTAGTAATATAAATACTTCGGTACTGAACACCGAAAGCCTTGCTGAAATACCGAACAGTTCGGTAAGAAAAAAACACCTGGCAACCTAGTCTGTGGGGTATCACCTTCGTAAAATATATCAGAAAGTTTTTCGATCCCAAAAAGTCCCCACATAACATATAACACACAGTTGTGCAACATATTGATGACAGTACCATAGATGTGTATATCTGTGTAACTATCCTCCGATCCTTCTTAAAAAGAAACAGTCTGCAGCGTTTAGACATGTCACTTCCTGCTACCAAATCGGACGCACTCTGCTTCGCGGATCTACCCTGCTGACTTTTTTTTCTCATAGTTCACATAGTACGTAAGAGCAGACCATCATGTTGAGAAACCTTCCTTCTACTGAAACACGTTTTTGAATTCTAAAAATATATGTTTTTCTATGCACCTCCTGCGGGGACACCACCTTAACGTAGCACTATCCATGCGGGCAAGGACCTTTGTGTGCTCTGGATACGGAGGGCTATGCCGGTGGTAGCATAGCTACCAGCAGGGTCACCCATGCTGGACAGGCCAAAGGGGAGGAGCCAGACGAAGTGTGTTCCACAACGACCTATCTTTAGCCTCTCTCCTCTCCTATCCTATCCTATCCTAAACCTCACCCTTTCCCTTACCATTATCAAACCCTTACCAGGGATATGGCGGTGTCCTTAACGGCAGCTAAGGCAGAGAAGAACATCTTTGGTACGGCGCAGCTGGTGGAGGAGGCACCCTTTCCCTCCTAAGAGCAAATGAGGAGTGGAACCACTGCCTTTGTGGTGAAGAGAGATCTTCATAGGCTGAGGGAGTAAACCCTGAAAGAAAATACTCAGATGCATTAGGCTTAGCAGACCAGCAGATGAGAAAAATTTGACATTACTATCAATCAAAGAACGAACCTCGGATTAAAAATACACTCCTGGAAATGGAAAAAAGAACACATTGACACCGGTGTGTCAGACCCACCATACTTGCTCCGGACAGTGCGAGAAGGCTGTACAAGCAATGATCACACGCACGGCACAGCGGACACACCAGGAACCGCGGTGTTGGCCGTCGAATGGCGCTAGCTGCGCAGCATTTGTGCACCGCCGCCGTCAGTGTCAGCCAGTTTGCCGTGGCATACGGAGCTCCATCGCAGTCTTTAACACTGGTAGCATGCCGCGACAGCGAGGACGTGAACCGTATGTGCAGTTGACGGACTTTGAGCGAGGGCGTATAGTGGGCATGCGGGAGGCCGGGTGGATGTACCGCCGAATTGCTCAACACGTGGGGCGTGAGGTCTCCACAGTACATCGATGTTGTCGCCAGTGGTCGGAGAAAGGTGCACGTGCCCGTCGACCTGGGACCGGACCGCAGCGACGCACGGATGCACGCCAAGACCGTAGGATCCTACGCAGTGCCGTACGGGACCGCACCGCCACTTCCCAACAAATTAGGGACACTGTTGCTCCTGGGATATCGGCGAGGACCAATCGCAACCGTCTCCATGAAGCTGGGCTACGGTCCCGCACACCGTTAGGCCGTCTTCCGCTCACGCCCCAACATCGTGCAGCCCGCCTCCAGTGGTGTCGCGACAGGCGTGAATGGTGGGACGAATGGAGACGTGTCGTCTTCAGCGATGAGAGTCGCTTCTGCCTTGGTGCCAATGATGGTCGTACATACGACCGAGGCACACAGGGCCAACACCCGGCATCATGGTGCGGGGAGCGATCTCCTACACTGGCCGTACACCTCTGGTGATCGTCGAGGGGACACTGAATAGTGCACGGTACATCCAAACCGTCATCGAACCCATCGTTCTACAATTCCTAGACCGGCAAGGGAACTTGCTGTTCCAACAGGACAATGCACGTCCGCATGTATCCCGTGCCACCCAACGTGCTCTAAAAGGTGTAAGTCAACTACCCTGGCCAGCAAAATCTCCGGATCTGTCCCCCATTGAGCATGTTTGGGACTGGATGAAGCGTCGTCTCACGCGGTCTGCACGTCCAGCACGAACGCTGGTCCAACTGAGGCGCCAGGTGGAAATGGCATGGCAAGCCGTTCCACAGGACTACATCCAGCATCTCTAAGATCGTCTCCGTGGGAGAATAGCAGCCTGCATTGCTGCGAAAGGTGGATATACACTGTACTAGTGCCGACATTGTGCATGCTCTGTTGCCTGTGTCTATGTGCCTGTGGTTCTGTCAGTGTGATCATGTGATGTATCTGACCCCAGGAATGTGTCAATAAAGTTTCCCCTTCCTGGGACAATGAATTCACGGTGTTCTTATTTCAATTTCCAGGAGTGTACTTAATGTAGGCAGCACTTCTTGTTCCATGGAACGAATGACAGCTCTTCACAGCCTGAAGAAAAAGTAAGGAACGCAAGAACATACACTAAACAAGAACAGAAAACTAGAACCCAACAAAAAGACAAAAACAAGTTGAGAGTAGGAACATTAAATGTAATAACCTCGACAGGAAAGACTGGAGAGATTGTAGACATGATGGAGAGGAGAAAGATTCATATTCTTGCATTGAGTGAGACCAAATGGAAGGGAAAAAACTCTAAATTGCTGAGAGATGGGTACAAATTACACTGGCAGGGTCACAATAAAGAGGCAAGAAATGGAGTGGGGTTTGTGTTTCACAAAGACATTGATCCTGCTACAGATGTGAGCTTTGTAAGTGAAAAGATAATTAGAGCAAGAGTGAACTTGGAAAAGGAATAGTTTTACTGTGCTCCAAGTGTATGCACCTCAGCAAGGGAGCAGTGAGGAACAAAAAACGAAATTCCTTGAAGAACTAGAAGACCAAATAAGAGAAGATAACATTATGATAATTGGGGATCTGAATGCTCAGATCCGCACTGACGGAAATAGATATGAGGAGGTGACGGGTCCTTTTGGATACGGAAGATGAAATGCTGAGGGAGAAGAAATTCTAAATCTGTGCATAATGAATCATCTTTTAGTGAAGAACACATTCTTGAAGAAACGAGACAGCCATAAGATTACTAAATATGGCTGGAGTGGCAAATCTAAGGCAGTTATAGACTATACATTAACGGACAACTGAACTGGAGGAAAGGAAGGGAAATTAAAGTCATACCAAGTGAGCACTTGGGTAGCCACCACAGGTTACTAGTAGCTGATCTAAATTATAAGATGAAAAGTTTGAATACTGTACAAAGAGAGCCAAAAATTAAGGAGTGGAAGATGAAAGAAGAAGAAAATAAGACAAGTTTACAGAATCTAGTAGCACAAAAATTGCCACAAACTGAAAGGGGTAATGTAGAGGGAGAGTGGAACCTATATAAAACATCAATAGTTAACAGTGCTGTGCAGATATGTTCCAAAACTAAGGGTAAAATGAAAGACAAAGAAACCAGTTGGTGGAACGATAGAGAAAAACATGCAATTAAAAAACGTAATATGGCAAAGAAAAACATGGAGTTTGAAAACAGAAATCAGAGCCAGGGGCTGGTGCCAAAAGATGAACACAAGGTGACAACACTGGAGAAGGACTACCGACAAAAGAAACTCCAGGCAAAGAGAAGTGTTAAACAAGAAAAGGAGAAGAGTTGGGAAATATTCACCCAGAAACTAGAGCAGGATAGCAAAGGAAACCAAAAACTGCTATATGCGTTATTGAAAAGTAAAAGATCTGATAGAGATAAAAGCGATTGAAAAAGACGATGGGGATATTATCAGGGACATGGAAGGTATCAGAGAAGAGATGAACAATTATTTTCAAATCTTACTGAATGGGGAAGGTGCACAAGAAAGTGACACTGAAGTCATTTAATTAGAGGAAGAGCAGGATCCAATCTCTTGGTTAGAATTCCCTGAAACAGATGAAATGTGGGAAGGGAGCTGGAGTAGATGAGCTGACAGGAGATATGATTAAAACCGCAGGAATCCATGGAATACAATGGTTACACCGGATGCTGGGGGTGATGTGGAAAGAAAACAAAGTGCCCGATGAATGGAAAAAAGGAATTATAATACCATTGCTCAAGAAAGGTAGTAGAAAGAAATGCACCAACTACCGAGGAATCACAGTGTTATCACAATGCCTTAAGATAATGGAAAAGGTCATAGAAAAAATATTGTGAAAAATTCTAGAACACCAATTAGAGGAACAACAGCATGGTTTCAGAAGTAATACGGAAACAATAGGTCTTATTTTCTCCCTCCGTCAGTTAATGGAGAATTATTGGGGAAAAGGAAAGGACTTGATAGTAGTATTCGTGGATTTGGAAAAAGGATATGACACTGTACCAAGGGATAAAATATGATAATGCTTGGAAAAAAAAACATAATGTTCCTGACTCATTAATTAAAAAAGTCCAGATGCTGTAAGATGGTTGTGAGAGCAGTGTACAAGTAGGCGGTGGAAGATCAAAATAGTTGAAGACAAAAAGAGGTGTTCAACAAGGCAGTTTGCTCTCCCCTTTACTCTTCATTACACTTATGGACACAATCATGGCAGAAATCAAGGAAGAAGAAAATGAAGATCTCAATGCTTTTGTTTTTGCTCATGACATCGCCATTTGGGGAGAGAGGGAAATGGAGGTTCAGAGGACACTAGATTACTGGAACACAAAATTTACATGTGAGTAGGAACAAGACAGTGGCAATTGTAACAACTACAACGCCTCTCGGTGTTAATTAACCAAAATAGCTCCCAAATTAGCTCCAATGCCCGGGAAATATAAATTCAGAAAATGTCCCAAGCCCCTCCACAAGTAGTAATTTACGAAATAGAAATAAGAGGGAAATCTATATTAGAAAAATAATAGAAAAAGAAAAGAATTATAATCATAAATTTTGGAAGCATGGGAGGGAGGGAAAACGATAGAAATGGTTAAATTATTAGTTATTCTTATATATGAGAAAATCAATATTGTAGTCACAGAACGTACGTCTTGAATACCAAAGATAGCGTTTATTAAATTATAAATAGACGTACAATGCAATTATGATACTCCAGTCTGTCTCCTCTAGTCTGTTCAGCTTTAGGAAGCAACAATAGGAGCTTTATTAAACCAGGGCGCAAGAATAAATCGCGACGAGATTGTTTTTTGGGAAGCATTAATTTCAGATCAGAATTAGAACATTTGTCATAGTAGAGGAACGGGGAGGTGATCAATAATCTCTCTGACCTTAACGTCACTTCGTGCGAAGATTTAAATATTTTACGGAATTAACGATGTTTGGACAGATTCGGACTTTGTATTGCGATAGTGGGAAAGCTTTACTTCACGCGACTGGTAATCATAGTTCGTGACAGTTTATGGATATTAAACGGAAACAATATTTTTATCGAAAGTGACAGAACATTGTTTAGTATTTCTGATATTGACGGGATTCCAGATGAGATACTTATTCAAAGAACCCCTTTGAATGCGATCGTGTGTTGTTGTTGTTGTTGTTGTCTTCAGTCCTGAGACTGGTTTGATGCAGCTCTCCATGCTACTCTATCCTGTGCAAGCTTCTTCATCTCCCAGTAACTACTGCAACCTACGTCCTTCTGAATCTGCTTAGTGTATACATCTCTTGGTCTCCCTCTACGATTTTTACCCTCCACGCTGCCCTCCAATACTAAATTTGTGATCCCTTGATGCCTCAAAACAAGCGATCCCTTCTTCTAGTCAAGTTGTGCCACAAACTTCTCTTCTCCCCAATCCTATTCAATACCTCCTCATTAGTTACGTGATCTATCCACCTTATCTTCAGCATTCTTCTGTAGCACCACATTTCGAAAGCTTCTATTCTCTTCTCGTCCAAACTAGCTATCGTCCATGTTTCACTTCCATACATGGCTACACTCCATACAAATACTTCCAGAAACGACTTCCTGACACTTAAATCTATATTCGATGTTAACAAATTTCTCTTCTTCAGAAACGCTTTCCTTGCCATTGCCAGTCTACATTTTATATCCTCTCTACTTGACCATCATCAGTTATTTTACTTCCTAAATAGCAAAACTCCTTTACTACTTTAAGTGTCTCATTCCCTAATCTAATTCCCTCAGCATCACCCGACTTAATTCGACTACATTCCATTATCCTCGTTTTGCTTTTGTTGATGTTCATCTTATACCCTCCTTTCAAGACACTGTCCATTCCGTTCAACTGCTCTTCCAAGTCCTTTGCTGTCTCTGACAGAATTACAATGTCATCGGCGAACCTCAAAGTTTTTACTTCTTCTCCATGGATTTTAATACCTACTCCGAATTTTTCTTTTGTTTCCTTTACTGCTTAGATTGAATAACATCGGGGAGAGGCTACAACCCTGACTCACTCCTTTCCCAACCAATGCTTTCCTTTCATGCGCCTCGACTCTTATGACTGAACGTGTTAATTTGAAACTGACTATTCGTCTTGAACTTTACTTCGATTTATGTTCATAAATAATTTGGTTACGTGACTGTAACAAGTGAACGAGACTCTATTGAAAACACTAGTATTAATTTACTTATGTTTTTTTATTTCAGAACTGGGAAGACAATATGTGTAGTGACTCACTGCCGGGATAAAACAAAACCCCTCAATAGCAGTCAATGTATAGATAAATTAACATTCCTACTTTCATGCAAGGTGCGGAAGTCGGGATAGGAAAAAGGGCCGCTACACAATGGAGATAAGCAGGACACCCTCACCTTGTCACATCAGACTGGAGGGGGAGAAGGCTGAATGTGTGAAAAGCTTCAGTTATCTGGGTGTCATCATATCACGCGATGGAAGTTCCAAACTAGAGGTCTTAAACAAAATAAAAAAAGGATCTAGCTTCTTCCACCAAGTAAGAAATCTAATCTGGGACAAGGAAGCCCCTCAAAGAGACCATGTACAAAATGTATCTCCTGCCAGTCATGGTGTATAATCTAGAGGCCTTTGTCATAAATAAGAGAGTCAAATTGAAGCATGTGAAATGAAGTTCCTTAGGTCAGCTCTACAAAAAACTGGGAGGACAGAGTCAGGAATGATTATGTAAGGAGAGACCCGCAGGTGACATTGACTACAGAGGAGAGAATGAGTGCTTTGAGATTGAAGTGGTTCGGTCAAGTGAAGCAAATGCACCTGACTCGAACTCCATGCCAGTATTGGGAGATGGAGGTACCAGGATGAAGACCAATTGGGCGGCCTAGAAAGAGAAAGACAGATCAGGTTAAGGAAGATCTCAAGAAGAAAGGAGTAACATGTGATGTAGTGGGGAGGGAAAAGTTATACCAGGACATAAACCAATGGAGGCATATCCTTCACAAAGTTCCCACTTGGCTCGCTGGAAGGAAATCCTGATAATGATGATATTATGCGCCTGGGTGACGATCCAGAGGTTTAAGTATTTTGGCGTTCTACTTCATTGAAAGAATTTCGAACAACGCAATTTAACATTTAACCATTCGCTATTTCCTTCTGCTTTGGAGGTCAGCTTTGTGACTGGGTGATATTGATTTATTGACTGGCGTTATATAGGACAACAGTTACTTAGGAGTTTTTGACATTTTGGTAGATAGATTTTTGCTTGCAAATTAATGGAATGCCTCCAATATAATTGCTAATGCTCGTTTTGATTATGTGCAGCCGTTAGTTATCAACGAGACTTCAGCTTTGAGTTTCCTAATACCGCACTCGAACTTAGGTTGCTCATTATATAAAATCTTATTACATTCCTCAAGTTATTTTATCCATTTTGGTTGGAGAATACCGCAGTTGTTTTCGTAAAGTACACTGTAGGAATACTGCAACCTGCCACAAGTTTTTTTGAAATGATTTTATTGTACCATTAGTAGATTCGGCCCTGACCTATCATCAGACGGGCTCAGGCCATAAAACTAGTAACGGTACAATAAAATTATTTCAAAAAACTTGTGGCTAGTTTCATTATTTATTGTAGTGCGAATTTACATCCTTCAGGAGCACAGTAACTCGACTGAGTGAGAAGTTTATGAGTTATATGTTGGCCTCAGCGTACCTCTAACCAAGAAAGAGAAATGTAAGGTTGAAGTAATAACAGCCAAAAGAACGGGATACAAAGAACTGCTGCAGCTATTATTCTCCCTGTGCAATAAAATAAATAACGCATTCATACTGTAATAATTTGCAGCAGACACATGTAAATGTTTCTCAATGAGCACTCTTAATGAACACAGATGCTAACAGCTACACCTCTTGGTGCCGACTTCTTGAACACGGCAAATTTTATTTCTGAATTTTCGAAAGCGCCATTTAGCAGCACGTTGTTTCGAACGTCGGGACGCGCCCAGTGCGTCCGATCGGTGCTGCCACCCTTCGGTCGCCTAGCAAACGAGAAGAATCGAGGTCACGTGATCTTACGCATTCCACAGCCCGCCATGCCTTGCCAAGGCGTGGGCGTGAAGATGCGTGAATATTGTCACTGCGTGGATATTGGCGGGAGAGAGCACACGTGATTTCTTCTTGAGATCTTCATTTTCCTGGTAGTATCATTGTCTACAATACTAACAGCTGTATAAACAAGATGCATGAGTCGTAGAATGTAGAAGGCGATACAGTTCTAACCACAGACGTGCCACATAAGAAAACAGTTTTCTACTTCATTTTTCATATGTGCAGTATTACATTAAGAGTTACTGCAGTGCTCTTTACAGTGACTATTTCGTCTTTTTTATTTTTTTGGAACGAAATTAGAAATATTATTTTTTGTTATGTGACCTTGAAACGGGTTTATCATTTCTACTCCAAATAATAATCTCATCATTTTAAAGCAATCCCTCAATGTTTTAGCAGTTTATAGGCATTTGCACTGTGTAGTATAGCTTTGTTTCGTATTAACTCGTTTAAATGTCAGCGTCGAAATTATTTGTCATCTGTCGCAACATTTTATACAATCAGCTGATTTACAACGGGAAATCAGGGACGCCAACATTGAAAATGACTGCTGTACGTTGTCAATATTTTGCTGTTTGGCAGTCTTTCCTTTTGTGGTTATGCCGTAAGATTTTTAAGTAAACTCCTAATCGCTACGACCTGTGACATATATTGTTCAATGGCTTCTGTATATCATACAGACACGGTACGCCGCGATGAATATTTTACGTCGAATGTTGCATCAAAATACGTAGTACGTCTTCCACAGAGATACGTTACCAATCAGTGTTGAAAACCTTAAGTTACTCATGTCAAAACTGTTCCAAAATAACTTCTTTATAATCAATAAAATGCAATAAGTTTCGTGACATTACTTCAAATTCACACAGTTACGATGTTCCACAATCCCGTCCAAACTACTGCTTATCTGCTTGCCGCACTGATTTATTATCAAGTGTGAGCATTGTTTCGTTGTAGTTGCTAATAATTATGAAAGGTATAATGACTCTTATTAGCAAGTTTTTGTAAATATTTCGATAGCTTTGGAAAGAAATGAAAATTTTGATTTCGAACTCAAAATAAATTATCAAAAATAAGAAAAGTAACTTGAAAAAATATCCATGTATGCCCGTAAAAGACAAGGAAATACGACAGCGAAGACGTCATGGGCCCCCATAGTAACGTCAACTTACTGTAACATTATGCGACAAGGCACTCAAAACGTCTGGAACTTCCGATGGTATCAATTTAGTGTCATCTGACTTTTCTGGAAGCAAAGTTCTCATATTTCTCCCCTATCGAACAGTTTAACGTTTGAAATCCTCAACTTCCGAATTTGGGACTGTAATACAGTACGTGTAAGAAATGTAGCAAGAGAAAGGTGTAACACACAGCACAGCTTTGTCCTAAAGGTTAAGTAAACGATACAAAACCAGTGACTGACGTACAAGGAAGATATGGAACATCCTCGAAGGCACTTATCAACTCTTGGAGATTTACGGAATGAAATACCGGAATGTCTGCCCGAAGAGTCAAGTTCGAATGTCCAACTCTGGACCTTCCACAGACACATTTCGTGTCGAAAAATCATAGGATAATTCTGTCGACGACGGGGTCGTTAGGGAGAATAGCACGAACTCTGATCGAAAAATGAGAAAGGAAGAGACCAGTGTTCTTTATACTACCAGTTTTCATCTAAGGATTTCTGGATCCCTTTCATAATCCTATCTGCTTACGCCACAATAAACTGCGAGCTACAGCGGTGGAAATCATCGGAGTATGCCAAGACTTGTTGAGCCTAGGGGTACATACGAGTAGCGTCAGATAATACCGCAGTTGTTTCTTGGAAACGTCTGTTTGTGTGATTGAGAATAAATGAAAAATGTAAAGTAGTTATCGCTGCTAGTGTAAACCCAATTTTTGGACCCCGCCGAGATAAAGTATCTGAAGTGAATCGAATGGTGCGTACTTCCCCAGTGCGCCCTCGATTGCATCAGCAACAAAATCCAAATCCTTACTTGATACACGATCGTCAGTTGGAACATTCGTCACATATTTGTGTGCCTGGTTGCAATTTTCCGTTATTATTAAAGCGCAGAGACAGAGGTCCAGTGTGGGCTGAATTACCTTATGGTAGAGAAACTTGGTAGATAATCTAATGCGTTAATGCAGAATCGATTTACGATGGGCAAAAAATTGGTTCCAATTTTGGCCACCAGGAGCAAAGCTGGCGCTGTACAGCATCTTGTTGACGTCTCCGGTGTTCACACTGGACATTGTGTATGTGGAAGTTAATAATAGCATCAACATTATGCCTTTCTTGCTTATCTGACCTTTTATGCCCACATCCCACCCCTGATTTATTGCGTATGGAAACATTTCTGTACGTCCTTCTTGCATTGAGGGCGCCAGATCTGCATCTGATGGCCAAAATTGGAACGAATTTTTACAAGTGTAAATCGGTTCCGCGTTAACGCATTAGACTATCTACCAATTTGCGCTACCGTGCAATAACTACAGCCCACGCTGGGTCTCTGTGAGTAGTTGCACTTTAATTATAACCACGCGGTATAAAGAGGCATTTAAATGAATTCGAATTTTATTTATTTCCTGCTCTATATATCCACAAATGAACTAAATTACAACTATTTATATTGCGTCAAGTGACGGTAACGTATCGAAATCGACTGTGACAAATATTCTCCCGCTACCGCCACTTCTAACAAACTCCCTTGCGAAAAGTTCTGAAAGCAGTTTCAGATAACTGCCATGAACAATTAGCTCGAGAGCTCACACGTAATGTGAATATTACTGATTTCTTGGCAACAAGTTGAAATGAACTTCTAGGTTCCTGGTAGCAATGCGATATCGTTTAACGTAGTCAGTTCTTAGCTGTCCACGAAATTAAAAACGAAACAAATCAACACATTTGTTTGAGTGTTTTCATGTGTCTAGAACAAAAATAAACAACCACTAGCGTCATAACAGCGAAACACATTATTACATGTTAGTGTAGTACGTAATGATTTAGCAGACGATATTAAAATCAGCAGCAAGCACTCCGTCTTCAGGCCACAAGTGGCACATCGGAACCATCCGACCGCCGTGTCATTCTCAGCTGAGAATGTGGATAGGAGGGGCGTGTGGTCAGCACACCGATCTCCCGGTGGTTATGACGGTTTTCTTTGACTGGGGCCGCTACTATTCGGTCGAGTAGCTCCTCGATTGGCATAATGAGGCTCAGTGCACCGCGAAAAATGGTAACAGCGCATGGTCACCCACCCAAGTGCCGGCCACGCCCGATAGCGCTTAACTTCGGTGATCTGACGAGAACTGGTGTATTCACTACGGCAAGGCCGTTGCCAATATTAAAAGCAACCTCAGATATTTAGCAGATGATCCAGGTATCTATAACTAAATCCTGTCTGAAGAAAGACACATAAATATTCAGTAAGTTCCTAATATAATTTGAAGGCGGTACAAAGGTTGGCATCTTGCTTTAAATGTTCAGACATGTGAAAATTTCCACTTCACAAAACGGAGAAGTATAGTATCCAATCGCAGCTCATACAAATATCTGGGTGTAACAATTTGTAAAGATAGAAAATGGAACGATCACATGGGCTCAGTTGTAGGCAAAGCAGGTGGCAGACTTCAGTTCATTGGCAGAATGCTACGCAAATGCAATCAGTCGATAAAGGAGATTGCTCACAAAAACTCGTACGATATGTCTTACAACATTGCTCAAGTGATCCTTACCAAATAGGACTAACAGAGGATGTAGAACGTATACAGAGAACGGTAGCAGGAATGGTCAAAGGTTTTTTTCACCCATTGGAGAGTGTTACGGAGACACTGATAGAATTGAACTGCCAAACGACTGATGATAGACGCAAGGTATCAGTGAAACCCTACTTAGTAAGTGTCAAGAAACAATTTTACGTGATAACCCAGGAATATACTACAACGCCCTACGTATCGCCCCCGGAGAGCTCGCAAAAACAAGATTAGCCTAATTACAAAGTGCTCAGAGATTTTTCAGTAATCTTCACGTGCTCCATACATTAATGGACCGCGGTAGAGCCCTAATAACTGCTCAGTGGTTAGCAAAATATGTATGTACACGTAGAAACCCAATAAAAACATTCAGCTTGAATTCGACAGTCACCGATGTTACACGTTCCAAGTTCGAATTTCTGAACTGAACTGCAGTAGTGTTTACGCTGATGTGGACTATCTTGACAGCTTGCACAGCATCAGGGGTCAGAGCCACACATTTAATCATCGTCATAGCCCTGGTCTCTAAAGCAGTCCTCACACGGAACGAGGCAGCAAACGTTGACGGGAACAGAACATCCGACATCAATAGAGACAGCGACCTCGGCTCACGGGACGAGCTGGTTAATGTGATTTTCTCTCCTCAGCGCTCACCAGCGGCCGTTGTCGGCTTTATTTGGTTCGCAGACTACACAGTTTCTTTACGAAAATGGATGTGCGGAAAACAGCTCCGTGAACTCTGCTAGCGCTTGTCGAAGACGAGCGAAGAAAATCTCGAACCAGTTTCTGGAGTCGTCGATGGCTTGAATAGCGAATTCCTGGTAGAGGAACACTACATAATGTTGTACAACGATTAAAAATACATACTGGTAGAAATTTTCATCCAATTTTCCGTTTTAAATTGAATATCGTTAAGGTATAGCATCTAACGTCAGTTTGCGCTTGCCTAATTATTCATACTGTCGATGTTGCATCGACTACCGACATTCTGAAATAACATACTTGGTCACATTAATTCAGGATCAAGATTCATTTCGTAATTTCATTCGAATGGAATTGAAAATGATATTTACTAGCAAGATACAAACAGGAGCGAGTTCACAAAACCAGAGATAGTTTCATAATAACAAAAACTTACAGTATGTAATTTGCCTCTACTTTCAGATCTAACTGGCAGTCACATTAAGATTCTGGCCACTGGGGAAACATTCGAGGCGTTGGCCTTTGCAACAAGAATTGCACCAAGTACTTTATTTATAATAAATAATATCGATGTTTGAAATAATACTCTTATTAAATGAATAAGGAAGACCCAGAACCTCATAAAAACAAAAGATGAGCCTTTCTTTTACTTAAGGCGAGAACTAGTGCTGTTGATAAAATGCCGAGTAATCGATAATTTCTCCAAAAATATCGATTTATGTCGGCAACTTTTTCCACCGATATATCGTTATTGAAACGGCAGTATAGGATGCAGATATTTTTATTTTACATTTTTTTCGCAGTTTTCGGTAAATATTTCAAATTGTTCCTTTGAAATTGTAGCAGAACATAATTTCACTTTCACAATGTGAAAAAAATCTTACTACTTTTTGAGCTTTCTCTTTGACTGTGTGAAGCAAGTATAGGTGACACAAAAGAAGTCCGATTGCACTGGAGGATGGGGGTGTGAATGGAACGACAAAATTTCCGTTGTCAGAAACAGCACACCAGTCGTGTTAAAAAAAAACCATTTTAATGCAACTAGTGTCTTATTTCTTCAGAAACAGTTGCTGAGAATTATGAACAACGTTTAAGATCACCCCGCAATTTTAACACTGCAATTGCTAGGTCGCTGGCGTTTGCAGAAATGAAAACACAGGGAAATCGACATGAAGTATTCCAGACCAATTCGATATGTGACGACACCAAACGACAGATTCATTGGAGGTGTTTTATTGTGCCACTTACATGCAGCTACCATTGCCAACAAAGTGGTTATCGCCAAGCGTGAAGGTGCATCGTTTTCCTCTCAATTCTCGCTCTAAAGGGGATAAGCAGGCTACTAGCTTGTTGATGTACAGGATATCTAATAACAAACTTATACTTAAATACACAGCTCTAAAACCGGCAGTACTCTTACAATGGGCAGCCGATATTTTTATTGACTTGTACATCGATATTTTTCTGCCGGTATATCGGTTCCTTTTTTCGATATGCAGAGGGCTGACAATGATATTTTTAAAAAATTTGATGTATCGGATTCCTGATATTTTTAAAAGTATCAACAATCCTAGCGCGAACCTGCTACCTTTATCTTTGTTAGCAAAGAACTCGTGACACAGATTGGACATACCGAGATGGTTTCCGTATATGGCATACAGTGTGTAAAGTCTGTAACTATAAATGTAATTATTTGGTATTTAATACGCAAACTGTACCAATAAGACGCGCTTTTGACAAATCATTCTGGTATAGCATTCAAACGGTATATTTTCGTAGCAAGTAAGTTATAAAAGGAAAAACATCAGTTATAGGAATCAGCTACCTACCCATACATAGTTTCCTGTCATTTTGTTACAACCAATCGCAGCTAAAACTCGCGTTTTCGAGAGATCCTCAATTTTCTGATGATTTGAAACAGCTTCTATTCGTACCACATACTCTACGAGAAAGAAAACCCACCAAATACGATGTTTAACGCCATACAATATGGCGGCTCCTCTGTTTGCTTGTGACGTAAAACGACGTTGCGTCTCATTGGCCACGTTCCTCTCCACCAGACAAAAATCCAACACGACAGATTATAACAAGCTGCACAGTGCAGTGGAACATGAAATTCCAAGCTGTGACGTCACCAGCTCCTCGTCCAAATGCGTTTCCACGACTTAGGGCGTACTTGTGCGAGTCGGATATAGTCACTTCGAATGCGGGTGCTGAAAAAAAAGTCATCGCCAGTATTTGGCTGGAAAGCTGTGATGTGGCGACGAGAATGTTCCTGATCATTATACTTCGGACCGGTGTACTGCCCTCTCCGCAATGTCTCATGGAATGAGGCCATGGTACTCCGCCTTTCGGATGGGGACTTTAAGCCTGGCGGCCCCCTTGATTCTATTCGGGAAGACTAGGCTCCCATTTCTCACCAGCATCGAACAGAAACATGACATCACACCATATGCAGATCCATTATAGTCGCCCACACCTGTGATACACACAGCTCTAACGCAACTCGTGGAAAAGGAGTGTAAAAATAAAATCCTTTTAGATTTGGTGGATGAACAATGCCTTACGAGCCTTTCTCTCTCTTTTGCGGATTGATTTAGATTGTGATTTTTTCTCAGATATACAGGATGACCCAAAACACCGTTAACATTTAAAACTGCACTAATTCATGGAACGATGCAGGTAGAAAGGTAAAATCTGACACACATGCCTGAAATGATATGTGGCTTTATTGGAACCAAAAGGGAGTGCAATAGCTGGCAAAAAATGGCGATGGACAGCAACAAGTCAGTGACGCCCCATGAGAATTTGGGCTGCCGAAAATCCTAGAACTGCCGTGAAAACCCCATTGCATGACGAGAAAGTCACGGTTTAATGTGGATTTACCATTTCAATCGTGATCGGCCCCTTTTTCTTCGAGGAAATGCGGGGGGCTGCTTTCCGAAAGGTCAGCGTGATGGGTGCGAGGCACGCTTATATGTTATAGAACCTCGCATCATTCCACAGTACGGCTGATAAAACATCTGCTGGAAGGTACTACTTTTATGCATGACTTCACTCCATCCCATATTGCTACACGTGGGAAAGGTCTCTTCCGCACATCGTTCGGTGAGTATCGCGTGCCGAGCCGCCACTTCCGTTATGCTGGACCTCCCCAGATTCACAGCCATCAATCCGTGTGATTACTGTTTGTGAGGTTACCTGAAGTCACAAGTCTATCGCGATCGGTCCGACCTCATTAGGTATGCTAAGAGAAACACCCGGGATGTTTCTCAGCGTACCTACTTACACACTGTAAGTGCTGTTACAACTTGTCCCTGGACTGTAGGTGCTGTTGATGAATAACGGCCGGCATGTTGAGCATTCGTTATGAAGAACAACGTCTCTGCTAACAATCAATTGTTATGCTAATTATTGTTTGTATAGCATAAGAAGCGCCAACTATTGGTCATTTTGTGCACTTTTTTGTTTCAATAACACTCCAGTCATTTCAAGCATGTGTGTCAACTTTTACCTCTCTCCTTACATTGTTTCGTGAGCTACTGAATTTTCAAATTTTACCGTCCTTCTGGATCACTCTGTACTTCAGTAGTTCCATGTAGTTCATAGGTATAAGTTATTATTTTAAGCCTACGACCATGGTTTAATGAAATAGAGATTTTTTTTTAATCGATGAAGGGTGATGCAGTGTCCTAGGAGGAATGGTAAATATTGAGGGATACGACAGGAACGTTCATTTTAAACGAAAAGTGCAGTAAATATGGGCTCTAAAATGCATACCTTAAGAATTATGGGCACTTCTTCATCTTCGCTACTGTGGAACACAGCTCATCTAGCTGCTTTCCATATTTTGTGACCAAAACAAGAAAAAATGTCCAGTAAACATGGACTCTAAAGTGGATACCTTGCTGTTATGAGTTCTTCTTCATCTTCGTTACTGCAAAAGACATCTCTTCTACTGAAGAAGTGTCATAGCTCTTAAGGTGTGCGCTTTAGAGCCCATGTTTACTCGACGTTTTTGCTTCGAATGAGGAGCGCATGCTCGTAGGTGAACACCTAGCTCTGTTTCGTAGGTCTGAGCCATGTGCGGAAGTGAAACCTGAACGATAAACAGTTCACACAACAAGCATCTCAGATGTGGTGCTTCAGAAGAATATTAAAGATGTTCAAGATTTCTCGATACGAACAAAATGAACTTTCAATGCTCTTTATCTCATATACTAGACAAAATTAGTGCACGGCACGGTGTCAGTTCTATTCTATTCTTTCAAAGAAGCTAGCGTGATGCTGTATCAGTACTCTCAAAGGCTGACGTGAAAACTGAATTCTTCTGGATTTTCGCCCATTCATTTCGTTAACGTGCAGAACAATTCCACGCGCTGCAGTATTAGTCAACAGTTCAGATATTGTATTATCCAAAACGTTGAAGCACACTTCATTTGTAAACTTCAGTGACTTCTACTTGATCCAGACGCCACTTCAACTAAGTTGACATTCTTTCCTATGATGTATAAGAAGCAGTCAAATGAAAACGAGACAGGTGGGTAAAAGTAAGTAAACTGTTTATCATTTCAAAAGCAATCACCCTAATTGTTAATACATTTATCCCACTCTGAAACAAGACCGTCAGTGACTTCATGGAGATATGAAAGCCTACCCAGGCTACACCTCTTTATCTGAGGCAAATCGACGGCCACGAATAATTTTCTTCCGAGCACTAAAAACATTCAAATTGCATGGCGGGGAGATCGTGTCTGTATTGAGGATGTAAGGGCTTCCCAGCAAAACTTTGGCGGCGTACTCGAAATAACCTTGGCAATATGTGGGCCGGCCCATTCGATTTCCATATTCTTGAAGCCCTGACGAATGACAATCGTGACCATTTATTTACTTCGGACGGAGAGGTGCACGCCAGGGGCATGGTTCCGTAGGCAACCGAAAACATTTTTCCATGAAGGCAATGACTGTCTTTTCTCATAGTGGAATTAACAGTCGTGGCGATTACTTTTTTTTCCATCTGCTTCGTTTTCATTTGACCGCCACTTTTATTTCAACCTGAAGCCAGTGGTTGTCGCTAGTACTAAAACTTATTAGTAATGAACTGTTCAAGTACTCCTAAATTAGAAACGGGTGTTAAGTACAAGCTGATACCATTCTTAGTAAAATGAAATATCTATTTTCTGTAATTGTGTAATTTGGAAGTTATAAGGTTATGTGAAAGATGGAATTCATGTTGTTTTGATTAAGAGGACGGGATGTACAATAATGATTATCGTTCCGAGGTGACACTTACCGACTTCAGATCACTTCTGCAGTCAATGACTTAATGTCAGGAGCAGAAATAAGTAAAAAAAAAAAAAAACCTGAATGCGTTTCACTTATCTCCTCATCTCATCAAGCAAATGTTTGTTGTTTGTCGGCTTTGTCATCTTACAGATCAGTAATCTGGAGTGATGCAATGAAAACGAATTCGTCAGAACAGTGTAAAGTAGATTACAGGGCAGCAGGGAAGTACTCTTTCAGAATCTCGACAGTTTTCCATTTATTCTGATAAACACTCCTTAACAGCAGTGTTGAAAATAATTCAAAAAATGGTTCAAATGGCTCTAAGCACTATGAGACTTAACATCTGAGGTCATCAGTCCCCTAGAACGTAGAAATACTTAAACCTAACTAACCTAAGGACATCACACACATCCATGCCCGAGGCAGGATTCGAACCTGCAACCGTAGCGGTCGCGCGGTTCCACACTGAAGCGCCAAGAACCGCTCGGCCACATCGGCCGGCAAACCTTGGACCAATGCAACCTACTTTCAACAAGTGTCTTTCTGAGGTTTGACAAGTGATAGAATAATGACTAGTAAATGAAGATTGTTGCAAAGTAGAGTTGAAATTGATAAGCCTGATACTGGAGACATACTCAAATGTGTGTGCTGATTATACATCGTAACTGACAAGGAGAGGAAAGAACCAGAACCTGTATTCACTCGCCGGCTAGCAGAATCGACATCAACGAAAAATACACTTCTGTCGGCGAGAACCGCGGCGTCGGTGCAGCGTATTCTACAGGGTGTTACAAAAAGGTACGGCCAAACTTTCAGGAAACATTCCTCAGACACAAAGAAAGAAAATATGTTATGTGGAGATGTGTCCAGAAAGGCTTACTTTCCATGTTAGAGCTCATTTTATTACTTCTCTTCAAATCACATCAATCATTGAATGGAAACACACAGCACAGAACGTACCAGCGTGACTTCAAACACTTTATTACAGGAAATGTTCAAAATGTCCTCCGTTAGCGAGGATACATGCATCCACCCTCCGTCGCAAGGAATCCCTGATGCGCTGATGCAGCCCTGGAGAATGGCGTATTGTATCACAGCCGTCCAAAATACGAGCACGAACAGTCTCTACATTTGGTACCGGGGTTGCGTAGACAAGAGCTTTCAAATGCCCCCATAAATGAAAGTCATGAGGGTTGAGGTCAGGAGAGCGTGGAGGCCATGGAATTGGTCAGCCTCTACCAATCCATCGGTCACCGAATCTGTTGTTGAGAAGCGTACGAACACTTCGACTGAAATGTGCAGGAGCTCCATCGTGCATAAACCACATGTTGTGTCGTACTTGTAAAGGCACATGTTCTAGCAGCACAGGTAGAGTATCCCGTATGAAATCATGATAACGTGCTCCATTGAGCGTAGGTGGAAGAACAAACTAAAATGAGCTCTAACATGGAAATTAAGCGTTTCCGGACACATGTCCACATAACATCTTTTCTTTATTTGTGTGTGAGGAATGTTTCCTGAAAGTTTGGCCCTACCTTTTTGTAACACCCTGTATACGAGGTGAATGACGTTCTTTTTGTCAGCGGAAGTCCACATATGAAAGCAGTTTGAGTACTTTAGAGAATACTGGTTACATAGGGTGAACGTATGGCTGAAGGTGTTCTTCGCAGTTTTGATTTTAAATACAGTTTCTAGATTTTTTTAAAATATTCTTACATAATGGCGTGCTTGCAATCAGTATCTGACGTACTAAAAAAGCAAAGAATTCAAAAGATGCGCTGTTTTCAAGATCTGTACTGTTTCTGTCACCAAATCGTACTAAGACCAACTGGCAGACGTATGCAGGACGGGATTGTGGAACGTCTTTAGGTTCTGGATTTTGTATTTAAACAGAGTTTCTAGAATTCTTTATACTGTCTTACTGAATGTAGACTGCGCGTCGCGTGTCATACATTAAAAAAACCTGATCACACAATATTGTACTACGATATGATTAGCGTTTCCGTTGCTTCCACACTCATGTCTTGTCACAGTGGTGGTATTCTTGTCTTGTACTTTCCATAGTGACCTGTTCTCGTTCACAAGACATGAGCTTCTTTAGTCTATAGTTGGTAATCAAGTGTGAAACGCACCCAGACACAAGAAACAAGAGCCGCGACGAGTGGCTGCGCAGTTTGAGGCCCCTCCCGCCGAAGGTTCGAGTCCTCCCTCGGGCATGGGAGTGTGTATTGTTCTTAGCATAACTTAGTTTAAGTAGAGTGTGAGTCTAGGGACGGATGACGTAAGCAGTTTGGTTCCTTAGGAATTCGCACGCATTTGAACATCTGAAACAACAACAGACGCTCGCTTGCACGTACTCAGTTTGACCAAACCCATTACAACGGGGTCCGTCCGTTAGTCGGCCGTTCCAGTGCCGCTGCGTTTGTCTTTCGTTGTAAACTGCAGCTCGTAACGAATACATTATTGTAGGTTTGCGTCTGCATCCTGGAAATGTCTTATAATTTCAAATCTGGTTTCGAAAACTTTGTTCCAAATGTGTTTTATTCTTTCACGATTCTTAAGCAAGGTGCTCGCGATGATTACACTATGCTCTGTGCGAAATTCTATCAGGTGGCTTCCACTTTAATCTCTTCCCCAAGCCTTTGTGTTCTTACTGTTTTCCTGTACCTGCTACCGTATCACATTTTAAATTTTTTGTCTCGCTTAACTATCTGAATAATCTCTTTTGTCGTACATTGTTTCAATGTGTTAGGAGATAGTGAACAATCATGAACGCTAGTCATGAAATCTGTTTATGGTGAAATGAGAAAACATGAATAATGGAATATGTGAAAGAGTACATTGTACAGAAAATGAAAAATTGGTATGTGTTCACCCAACTTCGCCTTTCCTTCGTGTAAGTGTAAGATATGGTTAATGAAACGCACCGGGCGTTTCAGTGGGTTCCGCCCCGTACGTCAGTGGCTGTCCGTCATTGGTTACCGCTAGCGTCTGCCGCTTCCAGATGGGAACGCCAATTCCGCGAGCCGCCGCGTCAAAGCGGAAAACGTTTGCCGCTGCCGTTGCCGCACGACGCGCTGCCGCGCTCTAGTGGGAATCGGCCTTTAAATAAAGAGGGCCGCCTTCGGCCGTATGCGGCCGCCCAACTAGCAGGACGAATACGGTTCCAGTGGAAGCTAAGCGTGAGCTCGGCGGCTCCCTGTGTTCTCTTCGAGATGAGTAGGCTATGTGCCGGCACCAGGTTTCACTCTCTCCCTTCTTTCATCATATCCAACCCGACTTTGAGGCTACACTACACACTCGGCCATTTCAGTCACCTACACTTAACAGATACACTAACGCTCACAGTTCTCATACACTGAAGCGCCAAAGAAACTGTTATAGATATGCGTATTCAAATGCAGAGATATGTAAACAGCGCCCGCATCTCGTGGTCGTGCGGTAGCGTTCTCGCTTCCAACGCTTCCCGGGTTCGATTCTCGGCGGGGTCAGGGATTTTCTCTGCCTCATGATGGTTGGGTGTTGTGTGATGTCCTTAGGTTAGTTAGGTTTCAGTAGTTCTAAGTTCTAGGGGACTGATGACCATAGATGTTAAGTCCCATAGTGCTCCGAGCCATTTGAACCATTTTCTATGTAAACAGCCAGGATACGGCGCTGCGGTCGGCAGCGCCTATATAAGACATCTCCGAGGTAGCGATGAAGTGCGAATTTTCCCGCACGACTATTTCACGAGTGTACTGTGAATATCAGGAATCCGGTAAAACATCAAATCTCCGACATCGCTGCGGCCGGAAAAATATCCCTCAAGAACGAGGCCAACGACGACTGAAGAGAATCGTTCAACGTGACAGAAGTGTAACCCTTCTGCAAATTGCTGCAGATTTCAATGCTGGGCCATCAACAAGTGTCAGTGTGCGAACCATTCAACGAAACATCATCGAGGTGCTGAACTGAGGGCCCACTCGTGTACCCTTGGTGACTGCACAACAGAAAACTTTACACCTCACTTGGGCCCGTCAACACCGACATTGGACTGTTGATGACTGGAAACATGTTCTTGGGCGGAGAAGTCTGGTTTCAAATTGAATGGAGCGAATGGCCGTATACGGGTATGGAGACAACCTCATGGATCCATGGACCCTGCATGTCAGCAGGGGACTATTCAAGCTGGTGGAGGCTCTGTAATGGTGTGAGGCCCGTACAGCTGGAGCGATGTGGGACCCCTGATACGTCCAGATACGACTCTGACAGATACAGGAGACACGTATGTAAGCATCCTGTCTGATCACCTGCATCAATTCACGTTCATTTCTAAGTCCGACGGACTTGGGCAATTCCAGCAGGACAATGCGACACCCCACACGTCCAAAATTACTACAGATTGGCTCCAGAAACACTCTTCTCAGTTTAAACACTGACGCTGGCCACCCATCTCCCCAGACATGAACATTATTGAGCATATCTGGGATGCCTTTTAACGTGCTGTTCAGAGCAGATCCCATCCCTCGTACTCTTACGAATTTGTGGACAGCCCTGCAGGATTCATGCTATCAGTTCCCTACATCACTACTTCAGACATAAGTCAAGACCATGCCACTTTTTGTACGGCACTTCTGCGTGCTCGCGGGGGCTATACACGATATTAGGCCGGTGTACCAGTTTCTTTGCCTCTTCAGTATGCTTCGGAAGGGTGACTGCGGGCGCGAAGGATACGGGAAACCTTTCCTATTAGGCAGCTAAGCCTTACTTACTTTCATATTCTTTCTCCGCAACAAGTTTCGTTATAATCGACGAACTCAGTGGCAGCGGACAAGTAGTTAAGCACTGTGTTTTTGCAGCCCGCTGGAAAACATTCTCCACTAAGTCTGACTCAAAAGAAACGAGGCTGATGTCCCTAACGAATATGTTCGATTACAGATTTCCCTCGTCGTAGCCAGCGTTGCCACATGTCCAGCTTTAGCCAGACATGTCTGGCTTTTCCACTATCGTGTACGGCCATATATATAGAGGCCCAACCGGTACGGCTTTCGTTAGGCTTTTCACCGTGAAGGGGAGAGCGCACAACTCTCTTCCAAGCTAACAAGGCAAATGCGAGGAATAAGTATACGGAGGAAAAAGTGTATAATACATATACCGACAACAACCACAGAATTCAATTTTTGGGATGGGTCTTGCCCACTCATTTCATATAGTGTGCCTAAGGGGTATAGCGTTCTCGGAATGCTATCAACAGTTCAAGCAAATAACATTACTAGTTTTATTTCTACACACATAAAAAAAAAGTTTTGCCTCACTTTGGTTCTCAGAACTCCTGAAGATAAACGTAGATTGTGGATATTGTGTCACAGGTACGGTCCCTTTGACTGTTCAGAGATGTCACTAATCCTGTCCAAAGATGTAAGCAACCATGCATGAGCAGCGCCTATTAGACGGAGGGGTTCCGACAGCCGATTAGTTCCAGTCATTTCACCAGGAAGGAGGTGCACGTCTCGTGTTGTCTGTAGTTGAACCATGCTTAGACGGTCAATACTTTTTGCCAGGAAGGGCTCTCAACAACGGAAATGTTCAGGCGTCTCGGAGTGAATCAAAGCGATGTTGTTCGGACATGGAGGAGATACAGAGAGACAGGAACTGTCGATGACATGCCTCGCTCTGGCCACCCAAGGGCTACTACTGTAGCGGATGACCGCTACCTACGGCTTATGGCTCGAAGGAACCCTGACAGCAACGCCACCGTGTTGAATAATGCTTTTCGTGCAGCAACAGGGCGTCTTGTTATAATTCATACTGTGTGCAATAGGATGCATGATGCGCAGATTCACTCCCGACGTCCATGGCGAGGTCCATCTTTGCAACCACGACAGCATGCAGCGCAGTACAAATGTACCCAACAACATGCTGAATGGACCGCTCAGGATTGGAACACGTTCTCTTCACTGATGAGTGTTGCGTATGCCTTCAACCAGACAGTCGGCAGAGACGTGTTTGGAGGCAACCCGGTCAGGCTGAACGCCTTAGACACACTGTCCAGTGACTGCAGCAAGCTGGAGGTTCTCTACTGTTTTGGGATGGCATTATGTGAGGTCGACGTACGCCGTGGTGGTCATGGAAGGCGCCGTAACGGCTGTACGATACATAAATGCTTTCCTCCGACCAATAGTGCACCCATATCGCCAGTATACTGGCTAGGCATTCGTCTTCATGAAAGACAATTCGCGCCCCCATCGTGCACATCTTGTGAATGACTTCCTCCACGACAACGACATCGTTCGACTAGAGTGGCCAGCATCTTCTGCAGACATGAACCCTATCGAACATGCCTGGAATAGATTGAAAAGGGCTGTTAATGGACGACGTGACCCACCAACGACTCTGAGAGACCTACGCCGAATCGCCGTTGAGGAGTGGGACAATCTGGACCAATAGTGCCTTGATGAATTTGTGGATAGTATGCCACAACGAATACAGGCATGTATCAATGCAAGAGGACGTACTACTGGGTATTAGAGGCACTGATGTGCACAGCAATCAGGACTACCACCTCTGAAGGTCTCACTGTATGGTAGTACAACATGCAATGTGTGATGTTCATGAGCAATAAAAAGGGAGGAAATGGTGTTTATGTTGATCTCTATTCAATTTTATGTACAGGTTCCGGAACTCCCGGAACCGAGAGTATGCAAAACTTTTTTTGATGTGTGTATGAAGCAGATTAACAATAATTAACTCTAATGTACAAAGGTGTCGGAAGCATTGGGCGACCTGCAACATAAATCCTAGTCCTGGCTATAAACAATGTTCAGGCGAGTCTGTCACATAGTTTGTTGTTCACTATTAACTGTTATTGTAGCACTCTCTGCTAGGCCGTGCTAATACTCCACTAATGTCCGGCCGAGCGTCGCTTATATTCACTTCTTGCAGAGGTCGCTCCTGTGTCGAGCGGTTCTTGTCAGTGGGCTATTGGCTTAAGTCGCCGCACCGCCTTTTGTGGTCTTGCGTGCTTCCTCTTCGTTCCGGCACTTGTGGTTACGCCACAACATTTTGCAACAGTGTTTCGCCATTTGCCTGAGACAGAGTCGCTTCAGGAAGCAGGAAATAATGAAGGACGTACCAGACATGTTCGGACGCCAACGCCGGACTTGGAGGAAAAGGTGATTAACACGGTGGAAGGCGACTACCGTGTCAGTACCAGGCAGCTGACCCGCCAGTACAGGGTAAGCCAGACAATTGTTACTATCCTTTCATTTACGCCGTGTGCAGGACTTACTAGTGACAGACTTTCCACATCGGGAGCAGTTTTGTTACTGGTTTCTTCACCAGGCAACCACGATTCCGGGATTTGTGTCATCCGTCCCCTATTCACAGATGAGGCCACAATTACGCAGAGCGGTATCTTCAACTTTCGTAACAGTTATCTGTGGGATCGTATGCAGAATTCCCGTGGTATGGTGATAGCGTCGGTGCGAATGTGTGGGCTGGAATGGATTGCAATCGTATTTTGGGACCAGACTTCCTTCCACATCGCCTAACAGGCCGGAATTATCGGCGTTTCTTGACAGTAACTTTGCCCCCCCCCCCCCTGCTTGAAGAAGTGCCATTGATGATTCGAAGGATTATTTGGCTGCTACGTGGTGGTGCACATCGTCGTTAACGTCTCAGTCGTGTCTTCCCTGGTCGATGGATCGAACGAGGAGGTCCAGTTGCACGGCCTGCTCCTTCAGCCAATCTCAATCCGAGCGATTTCTGGTTATGGGGTTGCCTCAAATTTATCGTGTCTGCAGCGCCTATTCAGATATGGAGACGCTGGAGCAGCGTATTTACACTGCCTTTGACACAGTTCGGATGCAGCCTGGCCGATGAGAACAACGTGTGAGGCAGAACATGCTACGGCGCGTACGTGCATGTGTTGAGGCACCTGGAAACCATTTTCAACACACTGTAACTGTGACTGCATGGTACGGCAAGTATTAGACCGCAGTCTCTGTAAAAATGTATGATTGTATAAATGGTCTCCTGCATGGAAACCATGCATGAAGCTACGTCCAGAGCGAGCAAGGCAAAGTAGGACGTGCCGATCAGCCAATCCACTGCGCCAAGCTCGTGCTTTGCTCTTATACACGTTGTGACACTCAGATGCATAAGGAAGAATTTTGTTCGGTGTTATAGAAATTCGAAGATTATTGCTTTGTTGTTCTATATCATAATGACATAGTGTTCTATTTCCTAATTACCCAGTGGACTAAGGAATGCAATAAATTACAGACCGACACAGTCACAAAGACAATGTTGCTGCTGTGTAATTTAAAACTCTACTGTCAAGAATACCACGAAATGATTTCAGAAATATAACGTTCTTGATCAAGTGGTTTCAAATGAGAAATATTAATAGTTAAGTCATATTATTGACTAATTGAAACGACCTCCCATTAAATATACTTTCGTTTTCCGTTCCAGACGAACATATAATTGTTTCTTTTGCTTAATGAAGAACTTCTGGTTTATTTTGACAGTTATTTAGTTCGTTACATGTTCCATATCTCATCCGAACAATTCTTTTATCGAAATGATGTGGAACGAGTCACTTTACAGGATTTGTATACTTGATTAGCGTTAACATTAATCAACACATTACTATTTTTAGTCCTACACATACAACTGCACTTATTTTATCTCTTTTTATTTTTGATTTATTTTTTGCCAGTTTTTAAGTAGAAATACGTCAATGGAATAGAAGTCGTGGTCCTCGTGAAATGATTTTAATTTTGATTTAAAACTTGCTTCGCTACCTGTCAGATTTTTATGTGTTGCTGCATATGAAACTCCTTTCTGAGCCACTGACAGCTTTAATAATGGGTAATAAATATCATTTTTCCGTCTTGTGTTGTAGGTATGCACATCACTGTTCTTCTCAAATCATGGTGGATTGTTTTTGACGTATTTGATTACGAAAATATGTATTGTGACAGCTCGGTTAAAATGCTGAGCTTTTTGAAGAGGTACCTACAACATGACGTCCGTGGGTGAACACAACCTATTATTCTTACTCCACGCTTTTATGCAACCATTGATTGCTTTCTGACTGAGCCGAGAAGATTATTCTGTAATAGATTGTTGAGTGGAAATATGCAAAATACGCCAGGACGTTGATATGTTTGTTTCCAAGATTAACAATTATACGGCGAACAATAATAGCTGAACTTAATTATTTGAGGAGCTCAATAACATGCCTCTTCCAGTTTACGTTTGGACCAATAGGTACGCCCAAAAATCTGGAGTATTCGATCCCATACATACTCCTCAGACCACCGTACGGTACATGGCGGAGGGAGCGCATTTCGAGTCCAGTTCGACTCGCAAATACAGTAAGGGAAAAACGATTGTCTAAAAACATCCGAACAAGACCTAATTTATTGCTTCTTATATTCGTGGTCCTTACGCGAAATGTATGTTGGCGGCAGTAGAATCGTACTTCAATCGGCCTCCAATACCAGTTCTCTAAATTTATGCAACAGTGCCTTGCAGAAAGAGCATCATCTTCGCTCCAGAAATTCCCATTTGACTTCACAAAGCATCTCCGGAATGTGAGTACTTAAGAGTCGATCGAACCAACCGGTAACACGTCTCGCAGCACGCCTCCGGACTGCTTCGATGTTTTTCTTTAATACGACCTGGTGCAGATCCCAAACACTCGAACAGTACTGAAGAATGGGTCGCACTAGCATTCTACACGTCTTCTGCCTTGTGGATGAGTAACACTTTCCCAAAATTCCACCAATAAAATGAAGCCGAGCATTGCCCTTCCCTACTACCAACCTGATGTACTCTCCATTCCATATTGCTTTGCAGCGATACGCCTAGATATTTAATCGAAGTGACTCTTTCAAACTGTACCCTACTAATGGTGTACTCTAACGTAGCAGGACTTATTTTTCCCTCCTGATCCGCATTAACTTATTCTTTTCTACATTTAGAGCTAGCTGCCATTCTTCACGGTAACTAGAAATTGGCTCAAATCATCTGGTATATTCCTACAATCACTCAACGACGATACCTTCCCATACACCACAGCGTCATTAGCGAACACAGTGAATTGCTGTTCATCCTGTCCGACAGTTCATTCATGTATACATGCAGAAGAAGGAATGCGTCCTATCGATCAATACCTTCTTTTAGCCAAGTTATGCCACACATTTCTATTTTCCCTAATTCTATTCAGTATCTACTTACTGGTTACGTCATCTCCCTATCTAATCTTTAGCATTCTTCTGGTAGCACCACAATTCAAAAGCTTCCTTTCTCTTCTTGTCTGAACCACGTGTCACTTCCATTCAAGTCTACACTCCATACAAATACCTTCAAAACTCACTTTCAAACACTTAAATTTGTATTTGAAGTTAGCAAATTTCTCAGAAAAGTTTTTCTTGCCATTGCCAGTCTATATTTTATATCCTCTCTAGAATATTTCGGCCAACATCAGTCATTTTACTGCCCAAATAGCAGAACGCTTCTACTATTTCTAGCGTCTCGTTCCTTATTCTAATTCCCAGAGAGTCGCCTGACTTTCCTCTACTACATTCCATTACACTTGTTTTGCATTTGTTGATGTTCATCTTATAACCTCCTTTCAAGACACTGTCCATTCCGTGCAACTGCTCTCCCAAGTACTTAGCTGCCTCTAAAAGAATTGCGATTTCATAGATCAATCTCAAAATTTTTAATACTTCAGTTTTTCCATTCTGCTGTAAATAATTCGTATTTTGCAACCATGACGTACTAAACTGATAGTGCGTTAATATTCACACCTGTCAACACCTGCTTTCTTTGGAACTAGAATTATTACACTCTTCGTGAAGTTGGGGGGTATTTCACCTGTCTCATACATTTTGCATATCAGTTGAAATAGTTCTTATTATGGCTGATTCTCCCAAGGCTGTCAATAGCTCGTCTATCCGAGGGGCCTTGTATCGACTCAGGTCTCTTAGTGCCCTGTCAAATTCTTCTCGCAGGTTTGTATCTGTTATCTAATCGTCATGTATTGTACCCACAAACAAAGTTGACACTCAGCGCTGTGGTTGATGGGAGTGACTGCGAAGGCATTTCCCATTTACAGCCGCTCCCAGCAGCCAGCGCGCCGAATATCAACCTTGCTTGCGCGTACAATACGCCCTCTTCCCTTTGTATAATATTCAAGTTAATTTCCGTTGTATAGCGTCACTATACACATATATTCCTTCTGTCTTTTAAACGTCCTCTTCCCTTTCTACACTATTGGCCATTAAAATCGCTACACCCCGAGCATGACGTGCTACAGACGCGAAATTTAACCGACACGAGGAAGATGCTGTGATATGCAAATGATTAGCTTTTCAGAGTATTCACACAAGGTTGGCGCCGGTGGCGACACCTACAACGTGCTGACATGAGGAAAGTTTCCAACCGATTTCTCATACATAAACAGCAGTTGACGGGCGTTGCCTGGTGAAACGTTGTTGTGATGCCTCGTGTAAGGAGGAGAAATGCGTGCCATCACGTTTCCGACTTTGATAAAGCTCGGATTGTAGCCTATCGCGATTGCGGTTTACCGTATCGCGACATTGCTGCTCGCGGTGACCGAGATCCAATGACTGTTAACAGAATATGGAATCGGTGGGTTCAGGAGGATAATACGGAACGCCGTGCTGGATTCCAGCTGCCAACGGCCTCATATCAATAGCAGTCGAGATGACAGTCATCTTATCCGCATGGCTGTAACGGATCGTGCAGCCACGTCTCGATCCCTAAGTCAACAGATGAGGACGTTTGCAAGACAACAACCATCTGCACGAACAGTTCGACGACGTTTGCAGCGGCATGGACTATCAGCTCGGAGACCATGGCTGCGGTTGCCCTTGACGCTGCATCACAGACAAGAGCGCCTGCGATGGTGTACTCAACGACAAAACCGGATGCACGAATGGCAAAACGTCATTTTTTCGGATGAATCCAGGTTCTGTGTACAGCATCATGTTGGTCGCATCAGTGTTTGGCGACATCGCGATGTACGCACATTGGAAGCGTGTATTCGTTATCGCCATACCGGCGTATCACCCGGCGTGATGGTGTGGGGTGCCATTGGTTACACGTCTCGGTCACTTCTTGTTCGCACTGACGGCACTTTGAACAGAGGACGTTACATTTCAGATGTTTTACGACCCGTGGCTCTACCCTTCATTCGATCCCTGCGAAACCCTACATTTCAGCAGGATAATGCACAACCGCATGTTGCAGGTCCTGTACGGGCCTTCCTCCAGATCTCTCACCAATTGAAAACGTCTGGTCAATGGTGGTCGAGCAACTGGTTCATCACAATACCCCAGTCACTACTCTTGATGAACTGTGGTATCGTGTTGAAGCTGCATGGGCAGCTATACCTGTACACGCCATCCAAGCTTTGTTTGACTCAATGCCCAGGAGTATTAAGGCCGTTGTTGCGGCCAGAGGTGGTTGTTCGGGGTACTGATTTCTCAGGACCTAAGCACCCAAATTGCATGAAAATGTAATGACATGTCAGTTCTAGTATAATATATTTGTCCAATGAATACCCGTTTATCTTCTGCATTTCTTCTTGGTGTAGCAATTTTAATGGCCAGTAGTGTATAATATTCAAGTTAATTTCCGTTGCATAGCGTCTGTATACAAATATATTCCTTTAGATCTGACGACAGGCACGTTTCAGAGCACACCGTGCATCGCACATTGTTGAACATGAGGCTCCGCAAAATATGACACGTGTACCTACATCATCATCAATGATGATTGTAGTGGCCACGGAATCGTTTTGTTGGGTGAATCACGTTTCTTGTTACACCAGGTCGATGGTCGCGTTCGGATAAGTCGTCATCCAGGCGAACTGCTACTCGATGATGATGATGATGATGATGATGTTTGGTTAGCGGGGCGCTCAACTGCTCGGTTATCAGCGCCCGTACAAATTCCCAACGTTTGCTCAGCCCAATGTCACCTCTGTCATGAATGAGGGTGAAATGCTGAGGACAACACAAACACCCAGTCATCTCGAGGCAGTTGAAAAGAGCTGCTACTCGAAACGTGCAACGCGCCACAGTTGATGATGTTCTCTCTACGAAGGCTGTACTGAACTGCTTGAGGAGCTGCACAAGTTTGATGATTGGTGCACTGAGAGGAAGTTAACCTTGGACGTAAATAATTGCAATATATTGCTCACCAGCGGGAAAATGCTCCTATCGCAGCACAAAAAGCGAAATGTTTCTGTTTATTTAAAAGACTTTAACTGAAAAGTAAGGTAGCATCTGCCTCATTCTACCTTCGTCAGCACCTTCACAAATTTACCCAAAACTTTTAGCATGCGAACACATTCGCGCTTTCTTTAATGCGCATCCCATGTCTAATTGCCTCAAGTTCCGCTAATTGTAACTCACTCACACAGACCAGTCCATCGTTGTAAGTCGCTCATAGGCATCTATTCGCAGTTGTCGTTTCTCACTCACTCATTCAGCCAGGTCATTGTCATTATTTCTTTGTCTACATCTGTAATGGTCTCCTGTGTCACTGTCACAGACCCTTCGTTCTGTCCTACTTCTATCGTCTCCTGTCCCTGCACTGTCTCCCTCTTGCTCTCTCTTACTACTAATCTAATATGCCGTTCCTTCCTTCCTACTACTGCTCTCTTTGCTCACTGTCACTACCTCTCTCTTCCTTGTTGTCACTGGCATATACTCAGTTGCTCATTATCACTCTGGCTCTCACCCACTTTCGTTTCCTCTTTCGGTTAGTCCTTCCTCCCCCACCCCCCCCTCCGACACTGTCACCATCACTCCTTTCCCAGCACTGTTCTATCACTATTAGCTATGTTCCTCTGCCATTGCGTCCTTCTCTTCCTCTCACACTGCCATTGTCTCGCTTGTGCTCTCTATAACACAACCACTGTCTACTATCTACCAGGCTTTATACTTTTCCGTATCTTTGCCACTGCCACTGTCTTCTCTCTCAACACAAAAAAGCGCGAATATGTTCACATGCCAACATATTTCGGAAAATTTTTATAGGTGCTGAGGAAGGTAGAATAAGGCAGCTAGTACCCCACTTTCCAATCAGAGACTTTTAAATAAACAGAAAAATATTCGATTTTTTTGTGCTCCGAAATGAACAATTTTTCCGCCGGTTCCCTTATTTTCCCTTCTGCAGCTGGGCATGTAACCCATATGGATAGAAATGTATTGGTCAGTAAAATTTAGATAGCTGACTTATGTGAAATTGAAATAACGCAGAACTAATTTTGCATCTCAGGCCGGGTTTTGTGTTCAAAAACATTTTGCCTGTGTTGCAGCACCAGAATATGGCGTTCCCAGATGATAACGGACAGAATTTCCAGCATATTTCTCCGTGCTGCGTCAGTTAAGAAACTACGTTTTCAGCTCTCGCCGGATTTTACGTGTATAAGTACGATAAACTCGAACCTCTGAATCTACGAAACGGATAAAGATATGCAGAAAGTTTTCAAGGCTGTTCGAGACTGGGATTTTAAGAATACATCGTAAAAATTTCAGCCATTTACTGTGCATAGCCGTCTTGGAATTCTCGGCTGGATTTTGGTCCGCTGATAACAGCGAAAACATAGTAAAAAAACCGTTTTTGGGATTTTCTGAGGAACCAAAGATGAACTAATGGTGCCTCCATAGGCCCCAGAAAGCCCACTGTAGACAACATGAAATGCAAAAAGAACCACCAGATTTGTTCCATTTGCCTACGCAGGAGGAAGTGTGTATAATTAATACTCTGACCATGTACTTTAGGATACGTCACTAAGACTATCCTTCTGTTAGGTACGCAAATGATGCCTAACCCAAGTACTGTCCAAAACATTTGAATCTACCTTTTTATCACTAACAGAACCCAAGGTATGAGCACCGGAAAGCACCGTTTTTACACTATGTGATCAAAAGTATCCGGACACCCCCAAAAACAAACGTTTTTCATATTACGTGCATTGTGCTGCACCTACTGCCAGGTACTCCATATCAACGACCTCAGTAGTCATTAGACATCGTGAGAGAGCAGAATGGGGCGCTCCGCGGAACTCGCGAACTTCGAACGTGGTCACGTGATTGGGTGCCACTTGTGTCATACGTCTGTACGTGAGATTTCCACACTCCTAAACATCCCTAGGTCAACTGTTTCCGATGTGATAGTGAAGTGAAAACGTGAAGGGACACGTACAGCACAAAATCATGCAGGCCGACCTCATTGTGGACTGGCAGAGACCACGACAGTTGAATAGGGTATAATGTGCAATAGGCAGACATCTATCCAGACCATCACACTGCAATTCCAAACTGCATCAGGATCCACTACAAGTACAATGACAGTTAGGCGGGAGGTCAGAAATTTCTTGGCCGAGCGGCTTCTCATAAGACACACATCACAGCGGTAAATGCCAAACGACGCCTCGCTTGGTGTTAGGAGCGTAAGCATTGGACGATTCAACAATGGAAAAACATTGCGTGAAGTGACGCATCGCGGTACACAATGTGGCGATCCGATGCCATGGTGCGGGTATGGCGAATGCCCGGTGAACATCATCTGCGAGCTTGTGTAGTGGCAACAGTAAAATTCGGAGGCGGTGGTGTTATGGTGTGAGCGTGTTTTTCATGGAGGGGGCTTGCTCCCCTTGTTGTTTTGCGTGGCACTATCACAGCGCAGGCCTACACTGATGTTTTAAGCACCTTCTTACTTCCCACTGTTGAAGAGCAATTTGGGGATGGCGACTGCATCTTTCAACTCGATCGAGCGCCTGTTCATAATGGACGGCCTGCAGCGGAGTGGTTACACGACAGTAACCTCCCTGTAATGGACTGGCTTGCACAGAGTCCTAACCCGAATCCTATAGAAACCCTCTGGGATGTTTCGGAACGCCTCACCGACCGACATCGATACCTCTCCTCAGTGCATCACGCCGTGAAGAACTGACTGCCATTCCCCAAGAAACCTTCCAGCACCCGATTCAACGTATACCTGCGAGAGTGGAAGCTGTCATCAAGGCTAAGGGCTGGCCAACACCATACTGAATTCCAGTATTACCAATGGAGGGCGCCACGAACTTCTAAGTCATTGTCAGCCAGGTGTCCGGGTATTTTTGATTACATAGCGTATGTGCTGATGTTTGGAACATATTAGATAAGTATGCTGTCGCATGCATATCGATAAATAGGCGAGGAAATGCGTTACTTTCACAACTGGTACAAATTACTGGAAATAAAAAATATTGTAAAATATCTAGGAGTACCATCCGGATGACATAAAGCGGAATGACCACATGAAACAAATAGTAGGGAAAAAGAGACGCCACGATGAGATTCACAGGAAGAATATTAAGGAAATGTAAAGCGTGCGTGAAAGAGGTGGCTTACGTAACACATATTCGATCGAGTCTTGAGCAGTGGACATCACTTTGGGAGCCGTACCAGGTCAGATCGCTAGAAGAGGTAGACAAGATCCGAGGAAGTGCGGGCCATTTCACTACGGAATCATTTAGTCGGCTCGAGAGCATCACGGAGACGCCTGACAAACTCGAGTGGCAGAAGCTACACGAGCGGCGTTTTGCATCATGGACACGTTGTCTGTCGCAAATCCGAAGGCATACGTCCTTGAAAGAGGGAGCACTATATTGCTTACTTCCATATACATGCGGCGTAATGACCACAGTGAGAAAACCTGAGAAGTTAGAGCTAACGCGGAAATTTACCGGCCATCATTTGTCCCCCCGCCATCCGCGAATGGAACAAGGAAGGGCCGGCCGCGGTGGCCGTGCGGTTCTGGCGCTACGGTTGCAGGTTCTAATCCTGCCTCGGGCATGGGTGTGTGTGATGTCCTTAGGTTAGTTACGTTTAAGTAGTTCTAAGTTCTAGGGGACTTATGACCTAAGATGTTGAGTCCCATAGTGCTCAGAGCCATTTGAACCATTTTTGAACAAGGAAGGAGGGGAACTCACAGCACTAGAGGTACCCTCTGCCACACACCGTGGGACGGCTTGGGGGGTGTAGATGTGTTTGTAGATGCAGATAAAAAAATTGGCCGATGTCTTTTACAGGTAAACATCCCAGTATTCGCTTGAAGTTTATTAGGAAAATCCAGGAGAAATAAATGTGGATGATGGGACAAAGATTTGTACAATGCTATGCGGACTTCAAGAAGAATACAGTAATCCCAATTCCAAAGAAAGCCGGTGCTGACAGGTGTGAAAATTATCGAACTATCTGTTTAATAAGTTAAGGCTGCAGGACGCTAACACGAATCCTTTACAGCAGAAAGGAAAAACTCGTAGAAGCCGACCTTGAGGAAGATCAGTTCGGATTCCGTAGAAATGTTGGAACAAGCGAGGCAATACTGACCCTACGACTTCTCATGGGATTCAGGCATACCTATGTTTATAGCGTTTGTGGATTTAGAGAAAGCTTTTGACAATCTTGACTGTATTACTCTCTTTCAAATTCTAAAGGTCGCAGGGATAAAAAACAGGGAGCGAAAGGCTATTTACAATTTGTACAGAAACCAGATTGCAGTTTCCAGAATGAGATTTTCACTCTGCAGCGGAGTGTGGACTGATGTGAAACCTCCTGGCATATTAAAACTGTGTGCCGGACCAAGACTCGAACTCGGGAGTATTGCCTTTCGCAGTCAAATGCTCTACCAGCTGAGCTACCCAAACACGACTCACGCCTTTTCCTCACAGCTTTACTTCTGCCAGTACCTCGTCTGCTTCCAAACTTGCCGGTGAAAGGCAAAGGTCCCGAGTTCGAGTATCGGTCCGGCATACAGTTTTAATCTGCAAGGAAGTTTCATATCAGCGCACACTCCGGCGCAGAGTGAAAATCTCATTCTGGAAACATCGCCCAGGTGGTGACTAAGCCATGTCTCCGCAGTCTCCCTTCTTTCAGGAGTGCTAGTTCTGCAAGGCTCGCAGGAAAGATTCTGTAAAGTTTGGAAGGAAGGAAACGAGGTACTGGCAAAAGTACAGCTGTGAGGACGGGACGTGAGTCATGCTTGGGTAGCTCAGTTGGTAGAGCACTTGCCCGTGAAAGATAAAGATCCCGAGTTCGAATCTCGGTTTTAATTTGTTAGGAAGTTTCAGATTGCAATTGTAAGAGTCGAGGGGCGTGAAAGGGTAGCAGCGGTTGAGAAGGGAGTAAGACAGGGTTGTAGCCTATCCCCGATGTTATTCAATTTGTACATTGAGCAAGCAGTAAAGGAAACCAAAGACAAATTTGGAGTAGTGATTAAAGCCTGGGGAGAAGAAATAAAAACTTTGAGGTTTGCCAATCACCTTGCAATTTTGTCACTGACAGTGAAGGACTTGGAAGAGCAGGTGAACGGAATGGGCAGTATCTTGAAAGGAGGATACAAAATGAACATCAACAAAAGCAAAACGAGGATAATGGAATGTAGTCGAATCAAATCAGGTGATGCTGGGGGAATTAGATTAGGAAATGAGACACTTGGAGTAGTAAATGAGTTTAGCTATTTGGGAAGCAAAATAACAGATGATGGGTGAAGTAGGGAGGATGCAAAATGTAGACTGGCAATGGCAAGGAAAGTGTTTCCGGAGAAGAGAAATTTGTTAACATTGAGTATAGATTTAAGTGTCAGGAAGTCCTTTCTGAAAGTATTTGTATGAAGTGTGGCCGTTTATGGAAGTGAAACATGGACGATAAACAGTTAGACAAGTGAATAGAAGCTTTTGAAATGTGATGCTACAGAAGAATGCTTAAGATTATGTGGATGGATCACATAACTAATGAGGAGGTACTGAATAGAATGCGGTAGAAGAAAAATTTGTGGCAGAACCTGACCAAAATAAGGGATCCGTTGGTAGGACACATTCTGAAGCATCAAGGGATCACCAATTAAGTAATGGAGGGAAGCGTGTGGGGTAAGAATCGTAGAAGACCAAGATATGAATACACTAAGCAGATTCAGAGAGATGTAGGTTGCAGTTGTTATTCAGAGATGAAGAGGCTTGCACAGGATAGAGTAGTAGGGAGAGCTGCATCAAACCAGTCTTTGGACTTAAGACCACAACAACAACAATGCGGAAGTACGAGTCCATTGTAGTATAACCAGAGCGCCACATAGCACGGCGAACAACGTTGATCAACCTAGTATTGGAGAGTTTACCAGTCACTGATTCGCTATCCCAACTTTCAGCTGCTGGGACCGGCCACCGTTAAAAGCAATATTCGCTCGGCGCCCATTCGTGCACCCAGGCCCGCACGAGGCACGGTAGTTGACTGGTTGCACCTGCGTTTGCTTCCTGTGGCGCGGAACTGCCGCCTCGCATTGTTCACAACGGATCACCTGCCACCTGACACACGTCATATCCGCCGCGCAGCAGCTGCACTCACGGTTACCAGATGTCGCTACTTTGTCACTTCGCGACCATTCCACAAATCACGACGTAGTAAACAGTTACTGGCCACTGCCTAAACTACCTTAGTCGAATCGTGTACTAAGTCATTTCTCAAGTTGTTCCGCAGAACCATAGGGTTCACTCAAGGATTCCACGAAACTTCGTGCCTTTTTTCATACAAATTCAAGAAAGTAGCTAGAAAGAACAATAAAGGTTAATGCCTCTAATAAAACTTGATAGGCCGGAATCAAGATTTAAACACTATTTTATAAATTAACAGATGATTAAATATCAAAATGAAGTGTGGGTTACAAATCCCTTTATGATCATTGTGCGATCCTCGACCGTGACAGAATTAAAACATGAAACTCTTATTGAACCGACATATGATTTATCGTTAACAGAAAAATGTAAGTTAATACCTTCAGCGGAATTCTGGTGCAGTTTAAACCATCACAATCCTCAATTAACTCAAAAAACTGTGTTGATACTTCTTTCCATTTGTAACTACGTATACGTACGAAGCATGGCTATCAACAAACAAATATCGCCTCAGCCTTGATGTCGAAATTCTAATGAGAATTCAACTTTCATCCATAATACTTAATATTAAGTATATCTGCGTAAATTACCATTCATCTCATTAGCGTCATTTGACTCTGTTGCTTTAAGTGCAAGTTTCTTTGAGAATTTTTAGGTTAATTTTGAAATTAGTTTTTGGTGTACATAATCTGTTAACAACAAAAACAAACTGCAGCAACTTTTGAAAGCTCCACGATGAAAGAGGACATTGAGAAAGTGTTCTACTTATCGAAAAGATTAAGAAATACTTACACTACTTTGTTGTCAGTAAAATGACGATTTAGCATTAGGTCTATGCCCTAATGAAATTAATACTTTCCATCCATAGTTCTGCGATGTGCACGAGTGACAGTCAGTCTGACGGTTTGTATCATTAACAATAGGGTCGGAACGGCTTTGGAAGGGGCGTATTCGGATAACAGATCTTTTACGAAAACATATTGTACTAGCAATATAAAACAAAGAAACACTGATTACACACCAAACTGCACATACATTTTATTTTGTGCCACAGGTCTTACAAATGATACAGAGAAATGACTGCATAACCTAATTTTAAAACTTCAAACTGGGCATTAAAGGAGGCATACAGTTTAGGAAAATAAGACCGAAAATCTGTTTTTGCATCACAACTCTTTTTATTGCTGCGAAATCTCGAAAACATTTTTAAGCCCGCAATTAGACAGCATTGCATTCTTCTTGTAGTTCTGATCATCTGATAGCCGACTCAAGGCAGTGATAAGCTTCCTGTCTGAATGGTCCTTTTTTTGCTGTCGCTGTTGCCAGGCTCTTCCTCTACGAAACAATGTGTTGGTCGTCCATGACACTGGCAGTTATTTCACCGTGCGTCAATACTTGATAGCCAGGGTGACCAACATCACATTCTAGCCGGTCTTGAATATTATATTTCAGTATTATCGTTCAAAACCTTACTCTTTAATCAGTCGAGCCAATTGGGATATAAATCCTGGATTTTGATCTTTCTTGTGCGCAAGCTTCTACCTTCACTGTCAAATACACTACCATAGTTTTTATTGGATTCAATGTTCTTTCTGATTACTTTGCTGTAATATGGATCCAAAGCTTCTATAAAATTTTTAAGTGGTGTCACCTTGCTTTCAGCTATTAGAATTTTATTTTTCGTCATTAAGTCATCTTCAAGCATAAGGTTTTGACGTACGCTTTTACATTAGGCAGAAATAACAACATTTCCAACTGCTGAAAGGAAGATTACATCATTTAAAAACTTATGTTTGGTGTTCGATATCGTTGTGTTCCCTCCATATTCGTGAATCAAGCTCGATCCACCAGCACCTTTCTTCAACTGGTATAAAATTTTACTCTTGTTGGAATCACTAATAACAACGCATGTACCTTTAGTCATCATTGCGAAAGGTGCAACAACACCACGTTTTGTCACAATTAGAGTTGTAAAACTACCATAGGCCTCCATAGACTGTCGTAAATAAGATAGACTACAATAATGTTTTTAGTAGCTTTGGTCAGTTAAGACCGTAACCGCGTTACTTGTATATTTGGTGTGTTGCATACTTACCGGGCTTACCCCATTTCGTTTGCTTTGTCTGCGTATGCAGTCAGCTTCTTACTAAATTCCCTTAGGAACTAGAAGCGCTGAACTGTCTAGAAACTGAGTGTGAGTATATAAAGGGCCACGTAACGTACAGGAAATTTTTGTTCTATTTGGTTATCCGCATGTCTGTTACTTAAGAATAAACGGTATTTACAGCAAAATTTTTGATTTGTAATGTGAAACAGCGAGATGTTATAGGAAAATAAAAAAGATACATACTTATCAAACAGTGATAGAAAACTGAGTTTCCGAAAAAAGAGGTAAACTTAAAAATAGCGAAACAAAAACATATCAAATATCGCTTCAATACTTCGTCGAATTTATATAATACATTTGTCTGTTATTGCTGAAAAACTTTCGTACTTACCTATAATAGCAGGAAACCCTTGCCTTGCATCATGATGAAGAACGTGCTACTGAGTACAAAATAGCAACGATAATTATATATATTTTTTAATGTTTGCGCATGTAAACTGTACTTGCATCAAAAGTAATAGTTTTGGTTACATAAGAGTGTAGGAATTACACTTATAATTTTTATTACTTGTAAAATCCAATTTTGTAAGGATATAATATTCACTCTGGGCTATCTCTGAACGATTTGCGGTTCATATTATGTGCAAAACAAACAAACCAAAAACAAAGAGAAGTCATACGATCTCAGTTCCTCTCTCACACTTTCATTTATGTTTCTTTCCCTACAAATGATAACGGTAATCCTACCATTTACTATGTCATTTATGTACTCTACCAAAACTATCGAATTGTAGTTTTAGTAGAGTGCAACTCTAGTCACAGTCGAAGGTCCAGCCGTCGACATAAAACAGCAGCAGTGACGGTTGGCGAGGAGGGGGAGACCGTTCAACCGACCATTCCAGCGTCAGCGGAAACAGTACAAGGCGCAGACACGCAAATTTGAATTTGCCAACTGGAACGCCTGCCGTTAATCGATATCTCAATTGATCGGTATCCACATAATCGATGCTGTACTGTACTGTTCTGTACCACAAATCGTAAGAACCGCCTGATCTCGCGCGTAAATACATGGTTGAATTAAATTACTTTTACAGACTCTGAGGACAGGTTCGTTACACAAAAACAATAAAAAATATGCACTAAACATGGGCTCTAAAGGCCATACCTTCAGAGAGACGAGGCTACGATTGCTTTGGTTGCGTATGAAGTACCATGGGCTGTGCTCGTCTGACTTCAGAATGCGCTAGGGCTTTTCGTGAAGTTGATGTACTGGGGTTGTGTGCGTGTTTTCAGTGTATAAGCCTGTGTTTGGTGTTTGATATATGTGGTACTGGTACCTAAGGAGGCGTGTAAGAATTAATTTTGGGTGTCTGAGAGAAGCTTCTGGTGGTTCGTTTCGTAAATTTTGGCTGAGAAAATGTGGTGAAGTTTGTGTTGTTTCGTAAAATGTTGTGGATTTGTCTTGAATAAGTGCGTAAATGGTGGGTTGGCTTAGGAAGACATGCGTGTGTGTCAGGGGCGTATTTGCCAACGTCTGAGATGACACAGAAAACTCTATTCTGGAGACGTTGTTGTCGGGATAGTGCTGTGTCTAACGCCATAGACCGTACCTCCGAGCCATACAGAATAACTAGAAGTATGAGCTGGCGCCAGTGGAGGAGTTTGCACTGAATGGATATTCTGTCGCCTTTCATCAGGGGATATAGCCTATAGAATACGGCGTAACCTTTTCTGCTGCGGTGGTGAGGTGCCTGTTCCATGTTAGGCGTCGATCTATTTCGACGCCCAGCTGAATAACTGAATTTCTCCAAGTTAGCTCTCTGGCGTCAGTGGAGAGTCGACGTTCAGGGTGCTTGATTTTAGGGGTGAAATAGAGCGCCTGCCTCTTGGTAGGATTGATCTTTATTTTCTAGTTGTTGCACCACCGCGTATTGTAAGTAAAACAGGTCGAAATATGAACTTTATTAAAATAAAAGTATTTACACGTGCATTTGCGTTGGCAGAATAACAATAATAATTTATTTAGACAAGTAGCAGTGAAGAGTCTTTTGTTTGGCTAAGCTGCAGCTTTTCCTCGCGGCAGTGTCACGCCACCGTCTCAGGAGCAGTAGGTCAGTTGGTGTCGCCTCAGGCTGTTGTTCCACGTAGCATATGAAGGCCTCGACAGCAGCGTAGCCATCGGTGTGACTCATCATCGGAGCAGCCTCTGCCTTGTCATCCTCGTCACTCTCACACTGCGATGGAATGTTAACCGTGTCAATTATAGAAGAGTCTGTCACTCCCAACTGTTCGTCCGAATTTGACCACTCGCCTACTTCCACCTCTCCTGCCTCCATGACTTAGAAATTGTGTCTGACTTTATTTCGCTCCAAGATTCGCTAATCCAGTACACGACGTCCTTCAAAGTCACATTCTTCAAAGCTCCTACAATTCTTTCGTTGTCTTCGGAATGCAGGATTGACTGTAGCAATCGCCGACGACACTTTTTTTTAGACATTCCAGAACGCCCCGATCCATGGACTGTATGAGACAGGTAACGTTTGGTGGGAAAAACAAGGCAGTTCTCCTGCACTTGGATGTGAGGAAGCATTATCCATGAGCAAAACTGCTTTGCATGGCAGTCCCCTCTCTTTTAAAAAATTCTTGCAGTCAGGTACAAATGAGTTAAAAACCAGTTCTTGAAGATTTCCTGATTCATCCAGGCATTATTCCGATGTGTATAGACAACTGGAAGAGCTGAGATGGGTACATTCTTGAATGCTCTTGGCTTGGCAGACTTCCCAACCACAACTAGTTTTAGTTTGTGGTTTCCAGATGCATTTGAAGCTGCCATAGCTGTGAGCCGCTCTCTGCTTTTTTTTTTTGTGCCCAGGAGCTCTTTTTTCTTCACAAGAAGTAAGTGTCCTCGCTGGTAACATTTTAAAATTTAGCCCAGTTTCGTCACAGATATATATTTGTTCATTGTTCATTAGACAGATTTTCATCAGTTATGATTTTTTTAAACTCGACGATAAATTTTGAAACGGCCTGAGCGTCACCAGAGAGTTTTTCTCCACATACGTCTCGTTGACGCACTCCATACCTCTTCTTCCACTTCGAGCCAGCGGCGAAATTGTCGCCTCCTTCCTGCAGCTGGTTTCTGAAAAACAAAGCTTTTTCTTGCAAGATTGGACCTGAAATCGGAGCACCCTTCTGTCTCTGTTGGGTAAACCACATGAACAATGCCTCACTTGTTTTTTTCGAAGTCTGACCTCTTTATACTTCTTCGACTGAGAGATTCGTGTGAGCATATCTGTGAAGAAAACTGTTCCAGTTTAAGTCGGTTTCTTCTCGAGTCACCAACAGTAACTTCACCGACACCATATTAGGGAGCAAGTTTTTTTATTGTTTCTCCTTTGTCAAGTCGTCTTAGTGCTTCTAATTACTTTTTGTTGCAGCACTCATCTTTGTAAGGTGTACAACGGAACACACAGTCAACAGACAAAACGACACACAACACTGTACAGTACAGGTACTGGGAACTACAGCAGCGTATGAACTCCCCAGTTTTGATCGGTAGCAGCCATCAGCAGTCGGGGTATTTCGTGCCATGCTGACAACAGATGTTCGTGCAACAGGGCAGCGAGCTAATCGTCGGTGTTGATTACATTGTTGTCTGCTTTGTCACTGAGCTGTACTCTCCCTATATATCTTTTGCAATGATGTTTTCATTATTTGTCAAGCATGCCAGTAAAAAAAAAGAATTATTATTGGAAACTCGAACTATCGAGACTCTGCAGTGTAAAGGACAGGACCTAAAACCGAACCTTGTGGGACTGCTGTCGCAATCCGTCGTGTCTGTCTGGACTTGTCTTCGTTCCTTACGAAGAACTGGCGTCCTGTAAGAGTCAATGATCCAGATTATGTGAACTGAGCACCCTATCTGATCTAGTTCGTAGATTAGGCCATGTTGCCCGACGCGGTCAAATGCTTACCTTAAGAGCTATGAGCACTTGTTCATCTTCGATACTGTCAAACACATCGTACCCTTGCTATAAAAATGACATAACTCCAAAATTTTCATTTTTAAGTTGTTACTATGAAAGAGTTGAAGAAATGGCACCTGTCCAGAGCAGCAAAAGTGTTTTTCCTATAATTTCATAATTTCGCCGTTAAAGGGAAGTTACGTCACTTTAATTGTTCGGAATAGGAACGTGCTGATGACAACAAAAACGTTGCATTGTTAGTTAAGTAATAAATTCTATGGCGAACGGATCTTTGTTAAGAAGTTCAAAACTGTGTTGCTTTGAGTTCTGTTGTTCGTTTTGAATTGAATTCACAAAAACCAGCACGATATTTCTATTTGTATCGCTTAAGTCGATCGAAGGAAGCATAGAGAGGTCACAGTTCGTAGTGACTGACAGAAAGTCATCGAATAAGCCGGAAGTGATTTCTGGCGTTCCCCAAATGAGTCTTATAGGTCCTCTGCTGTTCCTTATCTATATAAACAATTTAGCAGACAGTCTGAGCAGCTGTCTTAGATTGTTTGCAGATGATGCTGTCATTTATCGTCTAGTAAAGTCATCAGAAGGTCAAAAGTAATAACAAAACGATTTAGGATCGATATCTGTATGGTACGAAAATTGGCAACTGTCTTTAAATAATGAAAAGTGTGAGGTCATCCACATGAGTGCTAAAAGGAATCCGTTAAACTTCGGTTACACGATAAATCAGTCAAATCTAAAGGTTGTAAATTGACCTAAATATCTAGGAATTACAATAACGAACAACTTAAATTAGAAAGAACACACAGAAAATGCTGTGGGGAAAGCAAACTAAAGACTGCGTTTTATTAGCAGAACACTTAAAACATGTAACAGATCTAGTAAAGAGACTGCCTACACCACGCTTGTCCGTCCTCTTTCGGAGTAGTGCTGCGCGGTCTGGAATCCTTACCAGATAGGATTAACAAAGTACGTCGAGAATGATCAAAGACAAGCAGCACGCTTTGTATTATCGAAAAACAGGTGAGGGAGTGTCACGGACATGATGCAGGATTTGGGGTGGACATCATTAAATCAAAGGCGCTTTTCATTGCGACGGAATCTTCGCTCACAAGCTTTCCCCTCTGTGTGCGAAAATATTTTGTTGACGCCGTCCTACATAGGGAGAAACGATTATTATAACAAAATAAAGGAAATCACAGCTCCCACGGAAAGATATGGGCGTTCGTTTCTGCCGCGCGCCATTCGAGATTGGAATAATAGAGAATGATTGTGAAGGTGGTTCGGTGGACACTGTGCAAGGCACTTAAGTGTGATTTGGGGAGTATCCACGTAGATGTAGATGTAGAAAGGTTAAGTAATTTGGATTATGATAGTTTTTGAAGTATTATTTCTGGGAATTTTGCGTTACGTTAGTTTTACTAAATAAATTATAATGATCCATTTATTGTTTTTGTAATGAAAAGTATGTTATTTTCTAATTTCTAATTTAAATTTAAACATTGAGAGCTCTTCCAAGTAAACGGATCCCTTGATTATTGTGTGAATTGTATTATTTGCGATTGTGAATTGTTATTCTGAGTTGCTTCACTATAGAAGAATTAACATTCTCAGTTGTGTCGGTTTTGAAGAAGTAGATTAGGATATTTTGAGATGTGTAATTCTTAAAGAATATATTCATCCTTTTCTGTTCCGTTTTCATGCCGGATGATGATGTTTTAGTCAGGGCGGAAATCCTGTTAATCTGAGAAGAAACATATGAAATAAATACATGTAGTGAGACAGCAAAGGAAGAACATAATAAAATGCTCCATGAATTTCATTGATATAGAAACGCATCATCTTTAACGAATTCCTGTAATGAAATAGTATCAATTGTTTCTGCTACAATTTTGATAGCAATGGATATGACATTTATACTGTTGCATGTAGATCAGAAAGAAGATTGTTTAAAGCTTACTCTAACCGGTTTCCTCTGCCTGAAAACAAGAAGAAACATATTCAACAACTTCATAAAAACATCATTCCAAAGAACTTAATAATTCTCATTATAATGTCGTTCTCATTGTTAGTTGACTATTTGAACTGCTCATTATGATTCCACGATTTTAGTGTCAGATAACTGTTAGACTTGTATGACGATGAATGATACTGTCATTTTACTTATCCTTCTGAGTTTGTGAAAGGTTTTGTTAATATACATAATTTCCATAAACGTAATGAGTCTGCGTCAATTGACACCAAAAGCCTATAAGTCAAAATTAATCATACACATTGTGCGACTTGGAAATAAAACATTATTAATAAGAACATCAAAATTGACATACGTATATGTGTTATCCTAGAAAAGTGTCAGAACTCTAAATAATAAAGAACTATAAGTCCGATAAAGACAATGAAAGTGACAAAACTAAAATAAAGGGCAATTCCTTAGGGTAAATTACTGAAACAACTTTTGTTCCTGATGTTATGTCCAATAGCGGTAACGTTGACAAATTTGTTTGTTATAATAAATTCTCGATGGGGAATTAAAAAAAGGAAGAAATGGATAATTAGGGATCCGTACCCCAGTAGGTAAAAAACGGAAGCTTTGACTTCAAGAAGAATATAATAATTCCAATCCCAAAGAAAGGTGGTGTTGACAGATGTGAAAATTACCGAACTATCAGTTTAATACGTCACAGCTGCAAAATACTAACACAAATTCTTTACAGACGAATAGAAAAACTAGTAGAAGCCGACCTCGGGGAAGATCAGTATGGATTTCGTAGAAATGTTGGAACACGTGAGGCAATACTGACCCTACGAGTTATCTTAGAAGCTACATTAAGGAAGGGCAAACCTACGTTTCTAGCATTTGTAGACTTAGAGAAGGCTTTTGACAATGTTGATTGGAATACTCTCTTTCAAATTCTGAAGGTAGCAGGGGTAAAATACAGGGAGCGAAAGGCTATTTACAATTTGTACTGAAACCAGATGGTAGTTATAAGAGTCGAGGGACATGAAAGGGAAGCAGTGGTTGGGAAGGGAGTGAGACAGAGTTGCAGTCTCTCCCCGATGTTATTCAATCTGTATATTGAGCAAGCAGTGAAGGAAACAAAAGAAAAATTCGGAGTAGGTATTAAAATCCATGGAGAAGAAATCAAAATGTTGAGGTTCGCCGATGACATCGTAATTCTGTCAGAGACAGCAAAGGACTTGGAAGAGCAGTTGAACGGAATGGATAGTGTCTTGAAAGGAGGATATAAGATGAACATCAACAAAATCAAAACGAGGATAATGGAATGTAGTCGAATTAAGTTGGGTGATGCTGAGGAATCATTAGGAAATGAGACGCTTAAAGTAGTAAAGGAGTTTTGCTATTTCGGGAGGAAAATAACTGATGATGGTCGAAGTAGAGAGGATATAAAATGTAGACTGGCAATGGCAAGGAAAGCGTTTCTGAAGAAGAGAAATTTGTTAACATCGAGTATAGATTTAAGTGTCAGGAAGTCATTTCTGAAAGTATTTGTATGGAGTGTAGCCATGTATGGAAGTGAAACATGGACGATACATAGTTTGGACAAGGAGGGAATAGAAGCTTTCGAAATGTGGTGCTACAGAAGAATGCTGAAGATTAAATGGGTAGATCACATAACTAATGAGGAAGTATTGAACAGGATTGGGGAGAAGAGAAGTTTGTGGCACAACTTGGCCAGAAGAAGGGATCAATTGGTAGGACATGTTCTGAGGCATCAAGGGATCACCAATTTAGTATTAGAGGGCAGCATGGAGGGTAAAAATCGTAGAGGGAGACCAAGAGATGAGTACACTAAGCAGATTCAGAAGGATGTAGGTTGCAGTAGGTACTGGGAGATGAAGAAGCTTGCACAGGATAGAGGTGCATGGAGAGCTGCATCAAACCAGTCTCAGGACTGAACAACAACAACATAGAATCATTTTATTGGCCGTCTATGTTTCTGCCTGTCCGTCCGTCGTCTGTTGAGACCCGTTTTTCTCAGGAACAGGAAGACACATCAAGTAGAAATCCGTGTCCCCTTCTAAGGTCTATGGGCTCTCGACAGAGGAAGAAATTTAAGTATTTAAGTCAATGAAATCAAAAGATACGACCAATTATTTAACATATTTTGATACTTGCAGAGACACGCATAAAAATCTATAGGGTACCTCCTGTTGACCTAGAGTCATGAAGTTTGGCAAGAGCAAGGCTTCACACTACAAGTAAAGACTGTTTTTTTTTGTGTACTTTCCCTATGCAGCTCTGTCCTCATTAATGCTCATGCTGAATTTTCTGCTTCTTTTTGCATGCACCTAATTGTGTCATTTGTTTTAGAATTTGGTTAACCAAGTATGTTATTAATTTTGTGGCGCCAGTCTTTTACAGCGATAGCCGTTCTATGGCGCCGTTTGTAGCAGCTTCAAAAGGATAAGTTTGGATTCTTTCACTTTCCAACCACCTATCAAGAAAGTAGTCAAAACACAAAGGCCTGGGGATATGCGGTGCCTGTGAATGTACCTTGAGCCAGTCATCACATACATCTTCAGGCCGAAGAAACGCCTGCGTAGCACACATGCGATTTTGTTTCTCACTTCTTCATTTTCTTTGTATTCATGAGTAAATTCTAGATCTTGAACTTGCCACCACAGAGGCTTTTTCATGTGGAAATAATATCCATACACTTCGGCTGTCGGTCGTACAACTTCAATCGCAGAAATCGCTGCTGATTCCAAATCTACGGTCACGTTTGCAGTTTCCATTCTGGAATATTTACCACCAAATTTCGAAAAGGCGGATGTATATCTCTTTTCTTTTGTGTGGTAAAAATGCAAAGGCAACTGGATTGAAGTCCGTCTCATTTGCACCCCGAAAATAGGCAAGAATGATGTATATCTGCGAAGACTGTTTGCTACAGCACTTCAACGTTCCAGCCATAAAAAGTCTTATTTAGTTCTTAGAGCCTCCATCCCTGCTCTTCCGCTAAAACCTATTATCCTTTCTCCTAACTTGTCGTCTCTTAACAGGAAACTGCTGCCATAGCTCGCAGCTCTGCTTTGAAATCAATTTCTTCTCTAGTCTGCGGATCTCTCACATTTCGCTGCGATTTTGCCCGCTAGCAGTATAAAGTTCTCTTCGTTGCTTGCTCCTCTGGCATTTCAGTGACCAAATCATAGCATTGATTTTGCAGGCAACCCAGTTCTTCTAAATATGTTTCGGAAATAGAAGTCCCTTTCCCTCGTTCCCTATCCTTTTCCTGGTTTAAAGTCTTCCAAAGGATTGGAAAAGGGCACAGGTCATTCCCGTTTTCAAGAAGGGACGTCAACAGATGTGCAGAATTATAGACCTATATCTCTAACGTCGATCAGTTGTAGAATTTTGGAACACGTATTATGTTCGAGCGTAATGACTTTTCTGGAGACTAGAAATCTACTCTGTAGGAATCAGTATGGGTTTCGAAAAAGACGGTCATGTGAAACCCAGCTCGCGCTATTCGTCCACGAGACTCAGAGGGCCATAGACACCGGTTCCCAGGTAGATGCCGTGTTTCTTGACTTCCGCAAGGCGTTCGATACAGTTCCCCACAGTCGTTTAATGAACAAAGTAAGAGCATATGGACTATCAGACCAATTGTATGATTGGATTGAAGAGTTCCCAAATAACAGAACGCAGCATGTCATTCTCAATGGAGAGAAGTCTTCCGAAGTAAGAACGATTTCAGGTGTGCCGCAGGGAAGTGTCGTAGTACCGTTGCTATTCACAATATACATAAATGACTTTGTGGATAATATCGGAAGTTCACTGACGCTTTTTGCGGATGATGCTGTGGTATATCGAGAGGCTGTAACAATGGAAAATTGTACTGAAATACAGGAGGATCTGCAACGAATTGACGCATGGTGCAGGGAATGGCACTTTAATCTCAATGTAGACAAGTGTAATATGCTGCGAATACATAGAAAGAAAGATCCTTTATCAGTTAGCTACAATATAGCAGGTCAGCAACTGGAAGCAGTTAATTCCATAAATTATCTGGGAATACGCATTAGGAGTGATTTAAAATGGAATGATCATATAAAGTTGATCGTCGGTAAAGCAGATGCCAGACTGAGATTCATTGGAAGAATTCTAAGGAAAGGCAATCCGAAAACGAAGGAGGTATGTTACAGTACGCTTGTTCGCCCACTGCTTGAATACTGCTCATCAGTGTGGGATTCGTACCAGGTAGGGTTGATAGAAGAGATAGAGAAGATCCAACGGAGAGCAGCGCGCTTCGTTACAGGAGCATTTCGTAATCGCGAAGGCGTTACGGAGATGATAGATAAACTCCAGTGGAAGACTTTGCAGGAGAGACGCTCAATAGCTCGGTACGGGCTTTTGTTAAAGTTTCGAGAACATACCTTCACCGAAGAGTCAAGCAGTATATTGCTCCCTCCTACGTCTCGCGAAGGAGACCATGAGGATAAAATCAAAGAGATTAGAGCCCACACAGAGGCATACCGACAATCCTTCTTTCCACGAACAATACGAGACTGGAGTAGAAGGGAGAACCGATAGAGGTACTCAGGGTACCCTCCGCCACACACCGTCAGGTGGCTTGCGGAGTATGGATGTAGATGTAGATGTTACTTCCATCCGAACGTCATCTGCAGCTCCACATTGATGCTCGAATGAAAAAAAACACCCACGAATTCTTGGTTTTAAGCATTCCTTGGCAGTGGTTCAGTTTTTTTCTTGAACAGCGCCTCATCACAGCCCTGTCTTCTTTCGTTCTCTCCACTATGTAAGAATAGCCTTCATAGTGGCAACACGGCTTATCGCGAATCGTCGTCGAAACTTCCATATCGCACGATGTCAACTCTACGACAGATAGAGCAGTAGTAGACTGTTTAGACACTCAGCTAATGTGGTAGAGTATGTATATTGCGGCGCAATTTGGCCGTATCTCGGGAGCAGGTAGTTTAGAGTAATTACGATGGTCCGGGCGCATGTAAGCCGTGACGTAAAAGGAGCAGGTGTTGGGCGCATATTTCACGTCGGAGATTTCAGTAGGCGCAGTTTTCACGGATTCGAAATGAAAGTAGCTGGTGCCATATCCCGACTATTCGCAGTATAGAGTCGTGCATTGTCGTGAAAGGTAATGATTTCTTCGAAAATCACTCCGCGCTGTTTGTTTGAATTGACATGCAGGCTCTTGTAAGTCTCACAATAAATCTGTGATGCCACAGTATTCTCGCATGTTAATCTCATTAAATCTATTGTCAAAATAATTATTTGAGCTTACTGGAAAAATAAGTGTGCACAGATTATTTGGACTGTTCCTTAGTTATGGAGTACTCGTACGCACTTACGCACCAATGTTTCGTCCCAACTCTCGATTCTGTACAGAAATTCCTCTCCCTCGTCAATGTAGTGTCGAAGGAACACATTGTTTCAGATTTGGCAACATCGGTCATACATTTTGATACCCCCTGAATACAAAACCTATGGTAACCTAAGCTGTCTGTGAGAAACTTAAAAGAACTCTTGTCCTTGAAATCTGAGGCAAGTTCGAAAATGTGAACCGACGTCTGCCACGCACAAGTTTATCAGTCACGCCTGAATGTCTTCCTCGGCAACTTCCATCATGCACATCTAAGCGACTAGACTTGAATTTACTGCTCCAGCGCGTCACGACGGTGATTCACAACTCCTTCCCCGAACACACAGCTCTATCGCCGGTGAACATCGGCGCAAATGACTGCTCCTGCTTGCAGGAAGCCAGTTACAGAACGTACCTCGCGACTGGCCGGAGACAAAACAAAACAGTCTATGTCATTCGCTTGCCTCTTACACAGTGTCGAACGAAACTGAGTGCTGAGGGACACAACATGACCTTCTATGTCCCCTTTTCCAGCAACGCAAGAGCCATGAAACTACGGGCATTTGTTTATTTTTAACAACCAATCGGAAGTTAATTTGTGGATAGTCCTCGTATGAAGAGTTAGCGAGATTAAAAACAATTCTGCCTCTAGTTAAGAGCTTACTCGTTACATTTACGTTTGTGCTCCGTTAACAATAATAACGGAGCCTTAAAGTTACAATGCAGGTTAAACAGTGTGAGGAAGGAATGTTTTTATGACTTTATCTAAGGTATTAGAGTGTCATTTTAACTTCCTGTAAAGAAGAGGTGCGTAAGGGACTGAAGGGGATTCACAGATATCGCCCTTTAAAACAGACATTTTTCGAAGATATTAAAGAGGTTTTAACAAGATACTAGAAATCCTTCCCGGTATTTCTGCCATTTGAGTCTCACAGCATTTCAAAAATGGTTCAAATGGCTCTGAGCACTATGGGACTTAACTTCTTTGGTCATCAGTCCCCTAGAACTTAGAACTACTTAAACCTAACTAACCTAAGGACATCACACACATCCATGCCCGAGGCAGGATTCGAACCTGCGACCGTAGAAGTCGCGCGGATCCGGACTGTGCGCCTAGAACCGCTCCTCCACAGCGGCCGGCTTACAGCATTTCTCAGACAAACTCCAGTGAGGCAAAGAAGCCTACGACCATTCATTATACCCAGCTTCTTTTCATTCTCGCGTATGACATGTGTGTTAATTTCAATCCGATACAGGTCGCTTAATAATCATGTTGCTCTTAATGGAACGAAATCGACAGATGTAAAGGTAATTTACGGAGTACCCCAAGCAAATGTGACAGGATCGTTACTCTTCAAAATGTATATAAATGTTTAGGTAACAGCGTTGGAAGCTCTTTAAGACCCTTCAAAGATGATACGGATGTCTATTAGAAAGAAGAAATGCCAGAAGACAGTATCGATTTGGAGAATGACCTGCAGAGGGTTGATGAATAGTGCGAGCTCTGGCAGTTGATCAAGAACGCAAATAAATGTAACATTTTGCGCATACACAGGAAAAGAAATCGACTACTGTGCAATCACACTATTGATGACAAATTGCTGGAAATAGTATCTACCATAAAATATCTGGTAGTAACTATCCGGAAACAAACCACAGGAAAAGCAGAGGCTGGACTCAGTCTCATAGGAAGACTCTTAAGGAAATGTTACTCATCCAGAAAGGAAGTGGCATACAAGGCACTTGTTCGACCGATTCTTGAGTATTGCTCACCAACCTGGGATCCTTACTGGGTGGGACTGATAGAAGAAATAGAGAAGATCCAACGAAGAGCGTCGCGTTTCGTTACGGGATCGTTTAGTCAGCGCGCGAGCGTTTCGAGGATGCTCAGCAAACTGCAGTGGCAAGCGCTCCAAGAGAGGCGCTGATCACCACAGAGAGGTATGCTATCGAAATTTTGAGCAAGCGCTTCCCGGGAAGAGTCAGACCACAAATTACTTCCTCCCACATACACCTCGCGAAGTGACAACGACTAGAAAATTCGAGGGATTAGAGCCAATACAGAGGCTCACCGACGATCGTTCTTCCCACACGCCATTTGCGAGTGGAGTAGAGAAGGGGAAATTATTTAATGGTACCAGAAATATCAAAATGGTTCAAATGGCTCTGAGCACTATGGGACTTAACTTCAGAGGTCATCAGCCACCTAGAACTTAGAACTACTTAAACCTAACTAACCTAAGGACATCACACACATCGATGCCCGAGGCAGGATTCGAACCTGCGATCGTAGCGGTCGTGCGGTTCCAGACTGTAGCGCCTAGAACCGCTCGGTCACCCCGGCCGGCGCACAAATATCCTCCGTCACACACCGCTAGGTGGCTTGCGCAATATTGTTGTTTTTGTTGTTGTTGTTATCTTCAGTCCTGAGACTGGTTTGATGCAGTTCTCCATGCTACTCTATCCTGTGCAAGCTTCTTCATCTTCCAGAACCTACTGCAACCTACATCGCTCTGAATCTGGTTGGTGTATTCATCTCTTGGTCTTCCTCTACGATTTTTACCCTCCACGCTGACCTCCAATGCTAAATTTGTGATCCCTTGATGCCTCAGAACATGTCCTGCCAACTGATCCCTTCTTATAGTCAGGTTGTGCCACAAACTTCTCTTCTCCCCAATCCTATTTAATACCTCCTCATTAGTTACGTGATCTATCCACCTTATCTTCAGTTTTCTTCTGTAGCACCACATTTCGAAAGCTTCTATTCTCTTCTTGTCCAAACTATTTATCGTCCATGTTTCACTTCCATACATGGCTACACTCCAAACAAATACTTTCAGAAACGGCTTCCTGATACGTAAATCTATATTCGATGTTAACAAATTTCTCTTCTTCAGAAACGCTTTCCTTGCCATTGCCAGTCTACATTTTATATCCTCTCTACTTCGACCATCATCAGTTATTTTACTTCCTAAGCAGCAAAACTCCTTTACTACTTTAAGTGTCTCATTTCCTAATCTAATTCCCTCAGCATCACCCGATTTAATTTGACTACATTCGGTTATCCTCATTTTGCTTTTGTTGATGTTCATCTTATATCTTCCTTTCAAGACACTGTCCGTTCCGTTCAACTGCTCTTCCAAGTCCTTTGCCGTCTCTGACAGAATTACAGTGTCATCGGCAAACCTCAAAGTTTTTACTTCTTCTGCATGAATTTTAATACCTACTCCAAATTTTTCTTTTGTTTCCTTTACTGCTTGCTCAATATACAGATTGAATAACATCGGGGAGAGGCTACAACCCTGTCTCACTCCTTTGCCAACCACTGCTTCCCTTTCATGCCCCTCGACTCTTATGACCGCCATCTGGTTTCTGTACAAATTAGATGGGCGAAATTTGAGTCCAATCAGATGAGGGCTTAATCGAAAAGCTTACGTTTCAGTTACATTTGTACTAACCATGACAATATTTCACACTGACGTCAGTACCGCTCATATGGACGTATCCGCAATTATTACGTAAACGGTTCTTTTGCAGACCTATCTATAGTGGTACGTCTTTGCTTCTACTGTCGTATACTTTCATCAGCGTCAGTTTTCGCTGTTAATCATGATACGCCTTCTGTAGTGTGCAGTACAGGGTACCAGGTGCATACAAGAAGCCCAGCTTGTCAAGTGGGTCGGTGCAATCAATATTTCTGAAGCACGATCTTCTACTCAGCGGTGTGTAGTCTTTGCGTTGTTTTTTCTCCGCAATGCGTAAAGTGTTTGCGAGAGTTGCGGCTTCAGTGTGAGCTCGTGGATAACTTAAGCCGGTAAGTACATCACGCATTTTCACACCAGTCGCACTTAGCCGTGTATTTCTGCACGAGCGGGCAAACAAATGCCAAAGCATGAAATACAGCAATTCGCATTTCACACGCAAGCAAATCTGTCTTTCTGCAATGTAGAGCAAATAAATGCGCTTGAAACAAAGAATGTTTTCCCGAAACGAAGCATACACTGCACAGAGTGACCTATCAATACGTTTAATGTGTAAACGTGTTATAAATACGTTCGGCACCCGATGAAAAATAGCCTAATTGTGGAATTATTATTTGTGAAATTATTAACATTCGTTGTGTTTGTGATTACTCGTAAGCCTCATCAGTAAATATTATCTGACCGTCTGGATTCTGGGACTATAAATCCTCATTATTGCAAACATCCTGTTCACACTTACGTAAGCCGTTATTCTTATGGTGCTTAGAGAACTATCTTTATCTGGCTGAGATTGCCGCCTTTCGATGTTTTCGAACTAAATTTGGAGTTTAGAAAATTAGCAAATTATTTTATTTCTTTTTAATTAGGGTCGATACCTATGACCTATGTGTTACCTTTCTTCGGTCTCATTATTTATTTCTTGAGCTGCATCAATTTAAGGTTCAGCTACAGGGGGGCTTGGTTTTATATATGTTATGGTTTTGACACAATGTTATGTTGCCTCTGATACTGTACATTGCTTTTTGTTTTGTTGAGTGCAGTAAAGCACATTGTTTTATCTCTTACGTAGGAGTGCAATATGGATTAGTAAATAAGCAGCAAACGGACAGAATAACTTGAGAAGCAGTAGACTACTTTTTAATTGGCTTTTTCTGTTCAAAGCTCTTAATTAACAACATAGCCAAATAACACAAAAAGTTGACTATTCATATCTACAGCTATACTGATACTCTGTAAATCACTGTAAATCATTTGGGAGTATTACTTTCCGTTCATTGTGCTACGTATTGCGGTTACTTCCCGTTCATTCACAGACGGATCCTCAAAACGATGTTTGTTTATGTATCGTTGTGGGAACTATTTCCAGTTTAATTTCATTTACATGGCCCCTATGTAAACTATGTGTAAGGGTCAAAATAGTAGTCGTAAATGAGACTGAAAAAAAGGTTCTTGAAAGTTTAAAGCTGATTTTCTTTAGATATTTCTTCGTTTGTCAGTCAGTTGACAATTTTGAGTTTAGGTTGTACAATCATTTTATGAGTAGTCTCATTCACAGTTATCTGTGGATAAAAATCCTACATCAAGGTAGCAATTTTTCTTCACTGATTATCCTTTTCGGATCATTACCGAGGCATCTTTAGACCTAAAAATAAGAAAATTAAGTAAAAAAGTGACAATAAAAATACATTCAATACTTCAATTTCCTTTATGCAATACGTACCAATCTGAAATGTTGTTCAGTGTGTGACACTCATACCACATCGTCGTATTTTTTAGAGCTAAGTCGTCCAAGTGAAACAAAAAATCCCATAGGCATAATGGGAAAATACAACTATTAAAAGGTGATGCTATAGAATACAAAAAATATACGGTGAGTACTACGAAATAACTTACCTAAAGCCAAAACATGAGTTGTTTATGTGCATTGACAACGTTAATCACTAACCAAATATTGTTAGAGCGCCCATTATGCCACATGTATGTACAAACGTTCGACAGGAACGATAGTTCATTGCCCATGAGTGGACGTAAACAAGATGTCATTCCTGATATGAATATTACAAATCATTTCTGGTTTATATCCACTCATGGACGATGCAATTACCATTGCTGTTCATCGTTTGTAATTACGTGCGGCAAAATTGGCACTGTAACAACATTTGATTAGTGACTAACGTTGACAGTTTACATAACCAAGTAATATTTTCACTTTAGACATGGTACTTCATATTACCATCTACTTTTGCATGTTATAGTGTCACTTTTTTATGTTTTCGTGTTATGTCAATGGGATTATTTTGTTTAACTACGGCGACTTAGCTCTAAAAAATACAACGATGTGTGATAAGTGTCATACACTGAGCAGAATTTTAGATTGGTGTGTACTCCACAATGGAAATTCAAGTACTGAACGTATTTTTTTTATTGTTCACTTCTTATAAGCAATTTTCTGTATTTTTAGATCTGAAGATGGCTCTGTAATGAGCCGAAACCGGTAATCAGTAAAGAAAAATTGCAATACTGACGTACGATTTTTATCTCCCCCTCCCCCCCCCCCCATTGACAATGTCAAAGAATAATATTCTTCATAGCCGTTTTACCATTCCAGGAATTCCACTAACGACCCAAAGTCTGCCATTGCTTTCGCATATCAGAGAACGTAATGACAGTTCCGTATTATACTTCAAGGCACTGTTACTCCCAGGTACATGTTTAAGTGTATGTTTCTGCCCTCGTCTGTGGCTCATCGTTTGAGTAATCAGAATTCGTACATTCCGTGAGGAACAGAATATGTGAATGAATGAAGGAACGCGGTGGCATCTTCATTCCAAAGACTGGTTTGAAGCAGCTCTCCACACTACTCAGGCCCGTGCAACCTTCTTCATCTCCAAATAACGACTGCGATCTGGTCTCCCTCAACAATTTTTATCCCCCATGCTTCACTCCAACATCAAATTGATAATTCCTTGACACGAGGAATGTGTCCTGTCAACCGATCCCTTCTTTTAGTCAAGTTATGCCGTAAATTGCTTATCTCCCCTATTTGATCCATTAGAGGAAAGTGGTCTAAATTAGGGCTACCATTTACTTTTTGAGATACAACTCACGTTCTGTCCAAAATAAAGAATGTTGCAGTAAACAATACTTTGAAGTGTCTTGCTTGAACCATTACGGTGAAATGTAACATACTCTCACTATTTTTTCTTATTTTGGATTTAAAAATATTTTAGAAAGTTGACACAACCTAGAGCTGTGGTCTAATTTGGGCTGCCCTAACAAATATTGAGATCTCGTTGAAAAAAGTCAGTAAAATGAATGAAAAGCAATTTACTTGTATAATGCAATATTAGAAACATTTCATAAAGTAGCTAAAAATGATAAGGCGTTCTTTTATTTTCAAACCACTGTGCTTTATCAACAAATGTGGTCACATAATCATAATGTAAAACATTCTACTCTCTTGACAAGAGTCGCAAAGTGGCGTGGCCGGTTCTAAACTGTCTTCTTCTTCCTATCCTTGCCCATTTCCCTTTGTATTTTGGTGTTGCCCTTAACGTCTTGGAAGAGGTTGATATCTTCGGAGTTCTGAAGAAATCCCCTCGCTCCTCACTTAATGCCCAGACCGATCTAAGGCACAAGTATATTTTAGAAAATTTTGATTACTTAAACAGGTAGTCTTCCCCCTATAGCTTACTTGTTTTTTTTTTTCTTTATTGATTTTCAATTTCCCCCGAAGGAGGCGGGCTGGCAGGAGCTTAGTACGCTGCTCTACAGCCTACAGACTTTTTTAAAAACGGAAGAAGAAAAGAAACAACAAAAACAGGCGCTAAAACGGTGACTTAAAGTGTAAAATGGCGGAAAAATGCGGAAAGTTAAAACAGAAAGCAAAGGGGTTGACAATGTTAATAAAATACACAGGAATCAGACAAGTAACATAGTAGACACACAATTAAAAAACATGGCGACAGTCTGGTTTCTGTTCACAAGTAATAAAAAATTACACCCAGCAACAGTATGATGGCCATTCGCAAAACTTCCCAAAAGACACAACACGGAACACTCACTGTAGAACACTCACTGTAAAACACTGCACGAAAATGGAGGCACAAAGATGACACTCCTGAGTCAAAGGCAGATGGGCTGGGGCGGGGGGGGGGGGGGACCTGGAGGAGGGGGAAAAACAAGGAGGGAGGAGAGGAAAAAACGAAAGGGTTGGGAACCAAGGAGGGAGAGGACTCATAAGAGGGGAGAGGGGCAGGGCATCTACATCTACATCTACATGACTACTCTGCAATTCACATTTAAGTGCTTGTCAGAGGGTTCATCGAACCACAATCATACTATCTCTCTACTATTCCACTCCCGAACAGCGAGCGGGAAAAACGAACACCTAAACCTTTCTGTTCGAGCTCTGATTTCTCTTATTTTATTTTGATGATCATTCCTACCTATGTAGGTTGGGCTCAACAAAATATTTTCGCATTCGGAAGAGAAAGTTGGTGACTGAAATTTCGTAAAAAGGTCTCGCCGCGACGAAAAACGTCTATGCTGTAATGACTTCCATCCCAACTCGTGTATCATATCTGCCACACTCTCTCCCCTATAACGCGATAATACAAAACGAGCTGCCCTTCTTTGCACCCTCTCGATGTCCTCCGTCAATCCCACCTGGTAAGGATCCCACACCGCACAGCAATATTCTAACAGAGGACGAACGAGTGTAGTGTAAGCTGTCTCTTTAGTGGACTTGTTGCATCTTCTAAGTGTCCTGCCAATGAAACGCAACCTTTGGCTCGCCTTCCCGACAATATTATCTATGTGGTCCTTCCAACTGAAGTTGTTCGTAATTTTAAGACCCAGGTACTTAGTTGAATTGACAGCCTTGAGAATTGTACTATTTTATCGAGTAATCGAATTCCAACGGATTTCTTTTCGAACTCATGTGGATCACCTCACACTTTTCGTTATTTAGCGTCAACTGCCACCTGACACACCATACAGCAATCTTTTCTAAATCGCTTTGCAGCTGATACTGGTCTTCGGATGACCTTACTAGACGGTAAATTACAGCATCATCTGCGAACAGTCTAAGAGAAATGCTCAGATTGTCACCCAGGTCATTTATCTAGATCAGGAACAGTAGAGGTCCCAGGACGCTTCCCTGGGGAACACCTGATATCACTTCAGTTTTACTCGATGATTTGCCGTCTATTACTACGAACTGCGACCTTCCTGACAGGAAATCACGAATCCAGTCGCACAACTGAGACCATACCCCATAGCTCCGCAGCTTGATTAGAAGTCGCTTGTGAGGAACGGTGTCAAAAGCTTTCCGGAAATCTAGAAATACGGAATCAACTTGAGATTCCCTGTCGATAGCGGCCATTACTTCGTGCGAATAAAGAGCTAGCTGCGTTGCACAAGAGCGATGTTTTCTGAAGCCATGCTGATTACGTGTCAATAGATCGTTCCCTTCGAGGTGATTCATGATGTTTGAATACAGTATATGCTCCAAAACCCTACTGCAAACCGACGTCAATGATATAGGTCTGTAGTTAAATGGATTACTCCTACTACCCTTCTTGAACACTGGTGCGACCTGCGCAATTTTCCAATCTGTAGGTACAGATCTATCGGTGAGCGAGCGGTTGTATATGAGTGCTAAGTAGGGAGCTACAGTATCAGCGTAATCTGAAAGGAACCTAATCAGTATACAATCTGGACCTGAAGACTTGCCCGCAGACGCGAGAGGGAGTGAGAAGAGGAAGAGGACGGAAATGCAAAAGGACTCGGGGGAGAGAAGGGGCCAGAGAGAGGGGAGGTGGGAAAAAAAGAGGATGGAAGGGGGGAGAGGGAGCCCGGGAAAAGGACAGAGGAAAGAAGGGGGAGTGAGGATCAGAGTTGATAGGAGGTATAAATGGAGGGAGAGAGGGCATCATCTGGGAGGGGGAGTTGATGGAAGCCACCTTGGGAAAGGAGATGAAGGGTGCAGAGATGGAGGGTAGGGGGGACACAACAGTGAAGACGTGGCAGGGGGTGGGGATGGGAGAGGAGAAGAACAACCAGGGGGTGAGGGGGATCAAGGTGGTGGGAGGTGTAGAGGATGTGGATATGTTCGAGGAATAGGAGCAGATGGGGGAAAGGAATGAGGTCACACTTACTTGTTAGTAGGGTCTGTCCTATATATTTTTATGCGTACTCTGGGCCTTGCACGTTCAGAACAACCACCTCTATTATTCTTATGGTTTTATCTAATTGCCATGTTTTATATTGGCCACCCAGTATGGTATTTGACTTCTTAAAAAATAGACATATGGAATTGTTTATGAAATGTTCAGCACCCCCCACTCTTCACACCTTGTACACGTCATCCGGCCTCCGGCGATCCTCGCGCCACTGCGTGAGCGCTTTCCGCGTTTCGGCCAGCCAGTCTGGCCGTGTCCTCCGCTGCTGCGCGACTCCTCTCAGCTTGCACGGTAAGTTTCGCTGTTTGTTCGTGCTAATGAACGCTCTACGTCGTTCGTGTTTAGGGGAGTTTTATCAGCATGGAATTTTATTTTTATTTTCTAGGTCATCGCCGCTCCCATCATTTAAAAAATTACAAAAAAAAAAAATTTAATTTTAGCTACCGCTTTCACCAGACGACGGTATATTGGACGTGAATGGCGGGGAGTGGCTACAGGGCAATGTTCAACGTGACCGTGTTATAAATAGCGTATGTGAGTGTTTTCTCGTCTCATTCAAAAAACTGGTTGTTTAAAAGTTCAGTTTATACATCAGAATTGGGGGATCGAATAGTTTATATGACCCCTTATTATATTGTTATAAATAGCGTATGTGAGTGTTTTCTCGTCTCATTCAAAAAACTGGTTGTTTAAAAGTTCAGTTTATACATCAGAATTGGGGGATCGAATAGTTTATATGACCCCTTATTATATTGTTTTTGGTACAGATTGCCTGAGGATGCACCGATAAGTGGTGCGAAACGGTCGCAGATTTAATAAAAATCATTGATACAGCCAGTGCGGAATTTTCTTTGGAAAAATATCGTTTGTATCTTCCAACACAGGGCAAACGACTTTCAATTAAAATGTCTCACCCGTACAGGATTATACATAATGGACGTGCGAGTACATGTTGTATATGCATGGTTGAGGGCTTATGGAAGACAGAGCCTGGCCGTGAGTCGTGCACGAATAACCAGTTGGTGAGGTGATCGCTCGCGATAAGCGGGTTCGAGTCCCGGTCCGGCACAAATTTTCATTTTCGTCATTCCATTGTACAGCTGATGGTTGTCCATATTCACAATCTCTAATACATTTAAAGGCGCGTTTACATTGAGCCCAGAACGTGTTTTTGTTCGGAACATGTGTGTGCAACTTGTTCCCTCAACATGTTGGCAACATTCCCGTTTACACTAGCGAGCAACATTTCTACGTATTAGAGATGGATCGAACTCGTTCATTCCCGTGAACTACTTCATTCATCTCACTCTTTGCCGTGAACCGTTCAAATGAAGTAGTTCATTCATGAAGTACGAAAGCCTGGCGAAGTTGCCCAGTTCGCCGCTCAGCCTCGGCTACGCTCGCTTCTCCCCGCTCGTACAATAAAGCTTCGTAATACTTCACAATTTTACCAACAGGTGGCCGAACTATGCAGTAACGTGTACGCAACGTTTTACGCTCTTACAGCGTCTGAGTTAAATAGAACATGGTCGAAGGGGACAAAGAAAAGATAAACAGAGAAACGTGTCACATATAAAGAAGGTATTACATTTAATCTTGCTCGACATTTTCTCATGAAGCGTCCGAAAAAGTCTTTATCGGCCAAATGAAACATTATTTGTTGTATTCATGGACTGAAAACTAGGGCTACCAACGAAATGCAGTCCAATTTTATGTTCCTTTTAAAATGTAATGCAAAATAGAATGAGTATGTTTACCACTGTTACAAAGTCTATATACCTACGTTAAGGAATTATTCAGGACGTTTTCCTGTAGATTTTATTTTTGTTGAGAATAATAACCCTCCAGATTCAAAAATGGTTCAAATGGCTCTGAGTACTATACGAGTTAACGTCTGAGGTCATCAGTCGCCTAGAACTTAGAACTACTTTAACCTAACTAACCTAAGGAGATCACACACATCCATGCCCGAGGCAGGATTCGAACCTGCGACCGTCGGCCGCTCGGTTCCACACTGTAGCGCCCAGAACCGCACGGCCACTCCGGCCGGCTCTCCAGATTCAAAACGTAAACTGTCACCTGTAGTCATTGGTAAGATTTCGAGTAAAATCCCTCTTTCAGTGTCATTAACAAACCTTTTATTTTCATGTTGGCTGTGCGTGCTCACACAGCAAGCTTCTTCGTTTGTATCTTTAATATTCATTTGTCTGCAAGCGCTGCCAACGATAGGCTATCCGAAGACGTGAAGTTTAATTGCACCAATAGTCACGGGTAATGATGTCAGCTAGTCGTGGGCAGGAAATCGCGTATCTGTTAGAAATCACAGTGATTGAGAAGTCACAGATATCACAATAACAACTTTACAAAATCTAACTGCGATTTCAGTCACAGTTAGCAGTCGCAAGTAGCATTTCACATTAAACGCCATGAGCCATCTGTTGGCCGAATTCCATACTGCTTTCTGCGATTTCAGTGCCAAATCGCAACTGAAATCGCAAGTAGCAACTAAAAAGCGCAGTTAGCAGTGCCATCTGTTGAGCAAAGCTCATACTATGCTATTCGCTACAGAGTCAAACTGGGATTTCCGTGAGAAATCGCAACTAAGAGTCACAAGTAGCAACTAAAAAGCGCAGTTAACATTCTTTTCCTAGTGCCATCTGTTGAACGACGTACGTACTTCGTTATGAGAGCCTTGTGCCTCACGAGATCGGTGTGCTGTGTGTGCATATGAAGGACTTATTTCATTAGTGGTACAAGTCCATTTTTGTTCATTTTGAGATACGGAGTCGTAAAGTTAAATGAGCGCTGAAAAATCTACAGTTGAGATACCAGAAATATTCAAGCATATGGCTTCTTGCTAGAAATGAACCTTTATTAATGTTTGTTTGGATCATTAATTTCAGAAGCATTATAGACAGAAAAGTGGAGGTAATGGACTTGAACCACTATTGAAATAAGCCCTTCACATTATATGACGACATGCACATTCAGCATCAGTTATGGTTGGTCAAACACAGCTGTGACTCTGAATGTATTATATTAATAAGAAGCAACATTGCCTTTTTCTCCTGAAAATATCAAGTATCGTAACAAATGTGATTCTGCTTCCAATATGACAATTTTGGTTAATACTCCACATGCCTACAGGACTTTGCAATGTTAACACAGCAGAACTCAGACATCTGTATAAGTGTAGTGAAATGAAAACAGCATTATTGAGTCATATGAATGCCTCACTTTTATTCCGGCACAGTTCAAGACTCGGGATAAAAGTTTTGCACCTGGTGTTCTACGGAGCAACTTCACACACACGAACTTTTTGCCGACACTACTACCACCTACATAAGTAAGCTTTTCCTGTGTTACTTTCAAGTACTGCACTTAAGCTATTCCTGATTTAACTGTAAGATCTGTACTTCCTACTTTCATATCAACAGCCTCAAAATGCATATTGTAGACTTCGTGATATGTTACAGGTCAGTGTCACACCAAGATTGTGGAGAAGGGGTTTACCAGTAAATAAGTGGCGGAAAATTACGGGTATAGGACGGCTTAAACATGTGGAAAATGAGATTTTCATTATTCACTCACTGTATTTAACATTTATTATTCCTTGAAAATCGCATAACAATTTCAATAAAACACAGTTTAATCACTCATGTGCACACTTATTTCACAATTATGTCACTTTTAAACTGCAAATTCTCTAAGAGCTGTCTTGAATCTTCACAAGCCTCTCTCAACAGCCTTGATGTGGATAGATACGTACAGCAACCAGTAATCAAGAGTCAGAACTGTGCAAAATCGCAAGGGTTATTAAACAATTTTTGCTGTCACTAATTACAAGCAATATAATTGACAGAGTAGATTGCTAATATTTGCTGTAATGAAAGCCACTCAATGGGGTATATTTCACATTTGCAAGAACGATCTCACTGAAGTAATTAAGTCCATCGAAACACTTAGAAACTAACCTCTCGGCTGACGAAAACGGTCTAAAGACGCACTGGTAATTTCTCCAGATCTGTTGAGTTATCAATTTACTGAGTGACTGAAATGTAGTTCGGGTACCTGTGAACATAACAATATGTTAGAATTCATTTTCTAAGCACGAACTATTATGCTACTGTATGGCTACTTACATATTAATTACACTATTAATATTTTCACAGTTGTTTCTTTAATACATAACTAAAGCCAACGGAAGAACAAACGTAAAACTTACTTACCAATGACAGGTTTGTTGAGATGCAATTTTCTGTGTGGGCAGATGTAACTTTTTCATATGGTGGTAAGTCGCAGAAATCACAGGAGTCACAGAAATCGCAGAAGTAGCAGAAATCGCAGAAGTAGCAGAAGTCACAGAAATCGCAGAAGTAGCAGAAGTCACAGAAATCGCAGAAGTAGCAGAAGTCACAGAAATAGCAGTGGCGGGAAATCGCAGAAGTCACAGAAATAGCAGTGGCGGAGGGATACGCGACCTACGTTCAGTAACTGCGACAAATCACAGTTAAGAATAGCAGATACTGAAAAGTAGCATTCACAGAAACCACTGATATCGGAAAATCGCAGTTTAGCCCATCACTAATGTCAGCACTGCAGGAAGCAACTGACGCTGCTTTCCCCTCGCCCCTCACCTCCCCAACCCCTCGTAAACCTATCGTTCCCCACAAACACCGCGCGATTCGTCGACAGGCAGTAGAGGGAAGACTGAAGCGAAGGGAGAATGAGTGACGTAGTGCCGATGTAGCGGGAGAGGGAAAAGGGTAAGAGAGTGAGTGAACCAACTAGAAAAAAGTGTGGAGTGTGCTATCTGAGAAGAGTTTGAAGTACCAGTTCACTGAAATTGAGTGGTTAGTTCACACTTCACTAGAGTGAAGCGTTCATTTGAACGACTCATTCAGGAGCTCCCCATCACTACTACGTATTCGCATAGTCTGCTGCGGTGAACTGATAGGTTACTTTGTGTATTCACATCAAGAGATACGCTATGTCAAGTGAAGAGGAAGAGTTAATGACATTTTGTGCTGCATTAATAATACTTAACGAAATAAACACACGAAGAAAACGATGCAGTCGACGTCGGTGGACCAAAACATACTATAGAAGACGTGGCGGCAATGACATGCTTTGTGAGCTGAATTTGGAAGACGGCTCTGGCTTTTCATAACTTCAGTAGGATATCGCCGTCAGATTTTGAAATGTTGTTGAATATTATAGGACCATTTGTTTCAAAGAAAGTCACAAATTTCAGAAAAAAGCAAACCCCTGTGAACCAAAGACTTGCTCTTACTCTTCATTTTCTGGCATCAGGAGACTCCTAGAAAAGCCAGCCATATCTCAAATAGTTCCATATCACCCAGGAAACGTAGATATTTAAATCCAAACCACTTCGTTTCGTAAAGCGTGTCCAGTACCACATCCAGATTTTTTACTTTATTTTTCTTTTCTCTCGTCGGTACTGAGACAAGAGATTTCATTTTTTTTGTCCACGTCACTGCTGCTGGTGCCAAGCGCCTCAGAAACTTTTTGTAATGAATCATGTTTGATTTTAGTATTTTTGTAACCTGCGCAAAGTACATTCCACAGGTACTCCTCTGCCTCATGGAGCGACATTAGCTGGAAAATTTTGTCTCGTGACCGCTCCATTTCAAATAACAATGAAGGGACATCAAATAAATGCACCACTACACTCCAGCAAAACAAACACCAAAACACTCACTCAGAGCAAACGAACACTAACGCTGCGTAGCGGAATTTAGTGGTAACAGGCCACGAACAATGTCCCTTTGATCTCTACCGACACAGCCGTGGAACACTGATTTTGTGTCGCCAACATGTTGCGAACATCGGTAGTCCATTACCAGCCACGAATAATGTTTCGCCTTGATGCACCTTACAGACAGTTTTCACATATGCCACTGAATGTACCTGAAAAATTATATCTACGTATTACAAATTGTGCAGGATATATAACGTCAGAAGTACTGAGTTGCGTCAAAAACTGCCGCATCTTGCATGAGGCCTAAATTTATTATTGATAACCTGCTGAACAAATTTCGATTAAATTTGGTAAGGAAATACCTTGACCCTTGAGGAAAGACATAGGCTACTTTATAAAGTGTACAGTATAAGATACTTATTGATTTCAAGAATATTAGGCGAGTTAGGAAAATATATTCGCTCTTTGACAAAGTTATATACTCATTGAAGATGAACACAGTTTTGAAAATGCTTTTCGTCGTTGGTATGTGCAAAGTGATACCATTCTAAATAATGTTTCTTCGCCGTGTTTATTCCATACTTCCTCACTATTGGTTGCGTAATGTACAAGTTGCATAGCTAGTATGTGCGTTATACCAGATTTGAGAACGACAGAAGTTAGAGACTTGCAACAAACTTAACGCATAATTTCAAACCTTTACGAAACTTTCGCTCGCTGACAACTCCCACAAAATAATGAAAGGAAAGAAGTTTATTGCTAGCTACGTTTTCGCTGCTCATGTAGTAAAACTGTAGCAACAGGCGTGATGATGTGACGTTTACCTTTTTTTGCTTATTTGCTACTAACTCGCAACATATTTAACAGACAGTACCCACGTATGCTGCTGAATGTACCTACGAAGTACGTCATTGCACGATGCATATTTCAGGAGATGTAAGGTAAGAAGGAGATGGACAGAGGATGAGAAGGAGATGGACACAGAAAGGGAAGGGGAGAATATGGACACGGAGAAGGGTAAAGAAGAGACGGACATAGAAAGGGGAGTGGATGGAGAGAGAGAGGGGGGGAGAGGGAGATGGTGAGTAGCAGATTGTCGGAGGAGTGGGAGCAGATGGACAGAGATTGAAGGGGTGGATAGAGAGAAGCGGCAGAAGGGGGTGGACGGAGGAGGCAGAGGAAATGGACAGACGGAGGGGGAAGAAGGAGATGGGGAAGTGAAATAAATACATACTACTGCAACGCCAGGTACTAAGCTAGTAGTGAAATAAATACAATCCAAAACTAATTACTCATAGAGGACTTTCACTACTAACCTCGAAGGCTTGTTAACCTCTAATTAACGTAGTTCTGATGTGGGGATAATAGTTTGCCACCTCCAGAGAGTGCTGCATCCCTTCGTCTGCAGCGCTCGTAAAATTTACGACTCTAACATTCTTTTACTGCTAGGCGATAAACGGAAGGAGTCGTAACTTCCAAAAACGTAAGGGTACTTCCTGAAAACGGAGAAGTGGGTCCGAAACGCATTCGACATGAGCGGAAAAATAGAGTTTTGAGACTGTAGGCGGGGTGTTACTAGTAAAAACATTCTTAGCGCTGAAGAGAAGCTTCGTTCGTTGAAGTAAATCGTATAGCCGGATGCATATTTCTTGCCTCCAAGTTGAAGTATTACAAGTAATTTCGCCTGCTCATATATTGTTCAAATGTTACCATGGAAATGGTAACGATTCGACAGACTCTCAAATTTGGCCGTCATGCAGGGCTCCAGAACTTGCTGATAGTATCCGACAAATGTGTACTGCAATAGTCTGAAAACCCGAAAAGTAACAGTAAAATGAATATTAAAATGCTGGAAATCGTACGAGAATCGTTTCTAAATAAACGAAGAGGCATGCGAATGACACTGCTATGGTCCCCAGCTCTTGCGGGACCGGTCTGCAATGGCAAACTCGACCAACTGTCGAAGAAGGCCACTGTGCCCGGCCCTATAATCTTCCGTTTTCAAATTATGGATGCCGAAACTGGCAGAGGAAGACTGTGCAGATGTTTGGCGCCTGTCTATCTTACAAAAAGGTAAAAAACATACTGCAATACAGCCAGTAGTTAGAAGCGAGCTGTAGTTTTGAAATTTGAGGCGAGCAGGGTCCTGGAAACTAGGGTGGTGCAAACGCGTACCAGCCATCGTTCAACTACTTCCCGCTTACATCGGATAAGTATCAACGATAATCCTTTCTCCGACTTTCAGAAGAAAGAAGGAGATGTGAACCACTTGCCATTTTCCTGCAGTTTTCCTAAACTTAGCAAAAACTGAATGTGCCCCCTCCAACCAGGTACTCCCATTGTGTCATGAAGATCCTCAAAACTAAAAATAACGTTTTATTTTTTTCTACGACATTGTAACGTTTGTATATGAAGTTTGGCGTTCTATCTCTCATTGCATAAACACTGTAATATACCGGCGTATGCCTCCCAATCTCTGGTACGTTTTTTTTAAATTTTTACTCTAGTTAATAAGTCAAGTTTCTTAGCTTTATGCATTGTACCTACGCGGGCAATGTGCAAAACTTTTAATTGATTGTTCACATTTTAGCAGTGTGATTTCTCTATATGGAGGGTGAATCATCTAAAACTTGCACCGCAAATATTGCGGAAATGGAAATTGCTATTGATGTGCTATTTTCACAGAGCGGATTGATAGTCAGGGGCTTGTATAGTTGGCCAATTCACAAATTGTAGTAATACTTGTTTTTGTGCGAACATACACTTTTGTAAATGGAACAATGTCTTTTGACATTATGCAGGATTCTAGTGGGAGTAGTTTGCGAGGTATCGTATTTTGAAAAGTTTCCAAACTGACACTTGTTTATGCCATTCAGCCTACGTGGTTGCTAGGTAAAATGGTTCAAATGGCTCGGAGCACTATCGGACTTAACTTCTGAGGTCATCGCCCCCTAGAGCTTAGAACTACTTAAACTAACTAACCTAAGGACATCACACACATCCATGCCCGAGGCAGGATTCGAATCTGCGACCGTAGCGGTACGGTTCCAGACTGTAGCGCCTAGAACCGCTCGGCCACCCAGGCCAGCGGTTGCTAGGTACGATGTTGTTATGTTTGGTTACAGGGTGTTTGTGTGTTCCTTGAGTGTGCAATGGGATTTACGAACGCAGAAAATGTCGGCAGGCTCATGGTGTATGGAGAATGAAGTTCGTTCTTGAATGGTGTTCTTCTTCTTCTTCTTTTTTTTTATCATCAGTCTACTGATTGATTTGATGCGGGCCGCCACGAATTCCTTTCCTGTGATAACCTCTTCATCTCAGAGTAGCACTTGCAACCTACGTCTTCAATTATTTGCTTGACGTATTCCAATCTTTGTCTTCCTCTACAGTTTTTGCCCTCTACAGTTCCCTCTAGTACCATGGAAGTCATTCCCTCATGTCTTAGCAGATGTCCTATCATCCTGTCCCTTCTCCTTATCAGTGTTTTCCACATATTCCTTTCCTCTCAGATTCTGCGTAGAACCTCCTCATTCCTTACCTTATCAGTCCACCTAATTTTCAACATTCCTCTATAACGCCACATCTCAAATGCTTCGATTCTCTTCTGTTCCGGTTTTCCCACAGTCCATGTTTCACTACCATACAATGCTGTACTCCAGGCCTACATCCTCAGAAGTTTCTTCCTCAAATTAAGGCCGGTATTTGATATTAGTAGACTTCTCTTGGCCAGAAATGCCTTTTTTGCCATAGCGACTCTGCTTTTGATGTCCTCCTTGCTCCGTCCGTCATTGGTTATTTTACTGCCTAGGTAGCAGAATTCCTTAACTTCATTGACTTCGTGACCATCAATCCTGATGTTAAGTTTCTCGCTGTTCTCATTTCTACTACTTCTCATTACCTTCGTCTTTCTCCGATTGAATGGTGTATGGTGCAAAATATCCCAATACATGTCAACCATCTCGGCAGTTATTTACCAGCCTCTTCAACCAGTTAAGTGAAAGTGGTAGTGTAACACCTAGACAACGCAATAGAAAGAAACGGATGATGGCAGTAGAGGAGGAAATTATCTCGTTGCTGCTGTTGCAGCTGATCCCCACGTTAGTTCCTGCGCAATCGCACGAGGAAGTTGGGTGAGTCAAGCAAGTTTCCTGCATATTCTCCAACGACATAGGTTCCATCCCCATCACATCTCTCTCCATCAAGAGCTGCGTTGAAATGATGATGAGAATCTTGTTAAATTCGGTACATGGGTATTACGACATGACACTCCAGAAAAATCATGTATCTTGTCTAATGATGGAGCCACATGTACCAATCATTGCCAGGTAAACCGCTGAAACATGCACTGTCTGCTGACAATCCTCGTTGGCTTCGTCAGATGGAACGTCAGCGTCAATGGAATGTAAACGAGTTGTGTGGGATAGTGAACCATCAGCACATAGGCTCGTTTTTCGTATATGGAACACTGAACGCGAACGCAACTTCCGAACGGACCGTCTTTTCGGGTGCTACAAGGAACTTGTGGCAAAGTGATGGCTGTCCAGCTCATAGCGCAAGAAGTACTATAGGATGCCTTCACGATCCGTTTCCAAATTGTTGTACTGGACGCAGAGGATTGGTACCTTGGCCGGTCCGTACCCCGGATTTGACGCAGTAAACATTTTTCTGTGGGATAAGCTGAAAGAAAGGGACATACCAACTACACCCAATGATATGCAACGACGTATTTCTGTAGGTAGATCGGACGTCTCCACTGAAATGCTAGCACGTGTTCCGCAGTCATTCCATACCAGACTGGAAGCGTTTGTCACCGCTGTCGGTGGTCATTTTGAACACAGCCGTTGATGGTCAATTGTCTCGTTACTTGTCAGAATCCACATAACTAGTGTATACACTTGCGTTGTTTTTTAATGTGTGCTATCACAGATGTTGCACATGTGTCGGTGTGGCAACTTTTCAAAATACGATGTATCGTAAACGATTCGCACTAGAATCTGCAACAAACCCCATTGACTTTGACGAATTCTTCTCGGGTTATCAGCCGAGTGGTGGCGTCGTCTTGTCGCAACGTTTCGATGAATTTCGTACCCCTCATCTTCTGGCGAAGTGTCGGGATGCAATTTCTGCATATCTACGACGGTTGGAACTTTAATAGCAGCAACTATTTATTTACAGTGCGTACAAAACAGATACGTGTTTCAAAGTTTTACTGACCTTCAAAGCAGTCACCAGCATTGTGTATAACCCGTTGCCAGCAGTGTGGAAGTTGTAGGATATTCTTAACAGTGCCAGTTATGTTGACAGTTCGATCGGCGCGGTCCATTTTCCGACGAATTTGCAGCAGTTATCAAGCGAATGCCGTGAAGTGCTTCCTTCAATTTAGAAATCGAGTTGAATTCATGAGGGCTTAAGTCAAGGTGGTAGAGCACTTAGCAGCCCCATCAGTCAAACAAATCAGTAACAGCTTGCATTCACGCACTGTCCTGTAAAATGATGTTCAGATCCTCCAGAAAGTGTCATCACTTCTGCCTCTATGCTGCTCATTTTTGGAACACAACCTGCGAACAGCTTAGAGACAGAAATGATGACGCTTTCTGCAGGACTTGACCATCATTTTGCAGGACAATGCACAAACACGTACAGCGCAAGCTGTTACTAATTTGTTTGACTGATGGAGATGCTGAGTTCTGTACCACCTACCGCATTTCCCTGACTTAAGTCCTCGTAAGTTCAACTCGATTTCTAAACTGAAGGAAACACTTCACGGCATTCGCTTCAGACCTGTACAAATTCGTCGGGCAAAAGGCCGCGCCGCTCGAACTGTCAACACGGCTGACACTGCTAAGAGTATCCTACGACTTCCACATCGCTGACAACGGGTTATATACAATGCTGATAACTACTTCGAAGATCAGTAAAACTTTGAAACACGTATCCATTTTGTACGAGCTTTAAATAAATAGTTGCCACTATTTAAGTTCCATCCCTCGTATATATCTGCTTGGCCGTCGTCCGCTTCTGTATGCAAAGCAGCTATATAGATATGCAGAACACATCATCCAGACACTTCGCCAGAAAATGATGGGTACGAAACTCACTGAAACGTTGCGACAAGACGACGCCACCACTCGGCTGATAACCCGAGAAGAATTCATCAGTGGAATACGCCGAGAAAGACTGCAATCGCGTACCCACTGACATTCTAATTCACCCCACTTTTAGTTTGTTGATGTTAACAGGTATTGTTACCTCTAAAACGTGTATTTTTACACACAAAATAAAATTTCTAAGTATTATTATAATCTGTTGATTGGATAACAATACGAGTCCCTGGCTACCAATTTATTCTGTGAAAACCGTACGTCAATAGCACTCTCCATTTCCGCAAGTTTGAGGTGGCTCACTTTGTATAACGGCTGGTTCTTATTATAGTGTAACTACTCACAGAGGTCCAGTATGGGCTGTAATAACCGTATGGCAACGAAACTTGGTAGACATTCTAGTACCTTAAAGCGGAATCGATTTACTCTGGAAAAACATTAGTTCGTTCTGGTCACCAGGTGCAAATCTGGTGCTGTGAATGCAAGAAAGATGTATAGAAAGGTTTCCATATGCAATGGATTAGGAATGGAACGTGGATATAAAAGGTCAAACAACTAAGTGAGGCACAATGTTGGTTTTTATTCTTAACCGCCACATACACAGTTTCTTCAGTACGAGCACCGAAGACGTAAAACTACATGATCGACAGCTGCTCGCACCAACTCCGGTAGAGGCTGAGCATGTTGTACCTGCATACTGGCCTTCAGATCAGGTATAGACCGAACGTATCGCTGGTAAACGCTTTCTCTTAGATGTACCCAGGACCAAAAGTCACATGGGTTCAGGTCAGGTTATCTAGCAGGCCATCCATCTGGAAAACCTGCGGAGATAACACGTTCGTAGAAGGTCCTATTAAGCAAATCTTTTAATGAGTGAGCGACATGCGGCATTGCCCACCTTGCATGGAAACAGTGGTTTTCACATAGTTGCGCTCTTCCAAAGCAGGATTCGCATGATTACAAGGAGATCCCGATGATGTGCAAACGTCAGGGTACGCCTGACAGGCCGTCTGGGTGTATTATCTTGACAGAAGAAAGGACCGAGGGTATAGTGCTTATGCATCCACACCACATAGTCACATACGGCGAATGTAAATGCTCTTCGTGCCCAACAAGCGGTTTAGCAGTACCCCAAATTCAGCAGTGTTGTGTATTCACAGAGCCTGTACTGTAAAATCTGCCTCATAACTCCACAGAATATTTCTCGGCAACATGTCATCGATTTAATCCGTGCCAGAAACCGAAGAGCAAATTCACAACGTTGTTGCGGATCATGAGATTTCAGGCGCTGCATCTTCTGGAACTTGTACGGGTACCAGTGTAAAATAGTCCGCTAAACTTTCCACAGGTCCTACTGTTGACCATTGTATGGACAATTCTCGTAACACTGCACATGCAGTGACTGCTACGGTCGCAGGTTCGAATCCTGCCTCGGGCATGGATGTGTGTGCTGTCCTTAGGTTGGTTAGGTTTAAGTAGTTCTAAGTTCTAGGGGACTGATGACCTCACGCGTTAAGTCCCATAGTGCTCACAGCCATTTGAACCATTTTGCACAAGCAGTAGCACTGTAAGAGGCACGTGCTGTCGCACCGAGCTCTCGTCTTTCCGAATTTCATTATTAGTTTTTAAAACGATTTAATGACTTCGGGCATCTCCTCAGACCTTTCAGTGGCCGATACTCTCCGTCGTTCATTATAAACAGCAGCCGTTCACATAAAACAGATTCACTAACAGTGCAGGATCCATATTCTCGACAGCCATACTGCTCACTAACGTTACGGCTTGTCAAATGACTGTGAATGTCATACCGTCATACAAACATTGTACAGCGCCAGATTTGCACCTGGTGGCCACATATGGAACTAATGTTTTTTTCCCCCAATGTAAACTGATTCCGCATTAATGCAATAGCATATCTGCCAAGTTTCGTTGCAATACGGTAATTGCAGCCCACACTGGGCCTCTGCGAGTAGCTACACTGTAATTATAACGGCCAGCTATGTTGCATATTTGTACCAATGCGTTGGCAATACGTTCCAACAAACGAAAGCCATGTAAACACCCTACTTTGTGCTGTCGCAGAGGTTACGCGTTGTGGCGTTGTTTTTTCCACATGACAGCCGCCGGCGCGCATTGCACTGGCCTCGAGTAGTGGAGTGGCCGAGCTAATGCGACTGCTTATCTGCTTGCAGGTTATCTGGGCCCGCGCGAGTAACACGCGCGACATGGCCCGCTTCGGCAGCGATGCTCTCCTGCTACTGATCGCCGTCTCAGCGCTAGTCCACTCTGGTGAGTTCTGGCGGCGCGTGTAGCAGTATTATAGGAATACTAGCTGTACCCGGCCACGCTTTGCTGTGGCTCTCCTTAAGTGGAAAAGAAAGAAATGAAAAGCAAGCGTTTCTAATATGTCTGAAAACTGGATATACGTCATAATCTCCTTCTCTCCTCTGTCTTGCCCGCCTCCCCCTCCGACTTTCTTCGCCATCCCCTCCTCCTTCCCTCTCTCTCTCTCTCTCTGTCCACCACATTCTCTCCCTTTCTCTACCGATCTTCTCCTCCCCCCTCTCTCTCCATCTTCTCCTCCTCCTCTCTTTGTCCTCCTGACCCCACTCTCTGTCCATCTCCTCCTTCCCCTTTTCCACCCAATGGATCCAGGGATCCCGAATTCGATTCCCGGCCTGGTTGGGAATTTTCTCCGCTCGGGGACTGGCTGTTTGTGTTGTCCTCAACATTGTAGCCTTAGCATCATTCATGAAAGTGGCCATCATCATCATCATCATCACTCTTTTCCATCCCATCTGTCCATCTCGTCCTCACTCCTCTCTCTGACCATGAGACCTGTTTATTGTTACTGCAAATTCAGGTTGTGTAGTAGCATTCTAATCATAAACCAGCAAGCCACAAATAGAACTGTTTGCTAACGACGTTTCATTATGGTTTATTCCATATATATCAAAAAGCATAAAGTATTTATGTGCAAAACGTTTATTAGAGCAACGTGTAAAAATTTGAATGAAATCGGAAAGGTACAAAAATGGTTCAAATGGCTCTGAGCACTGTGGGACTTAACTTCTGAGGTCATCAGTCCCCTAGGACTTAGAAGTACTTAAACCTAACTAACCTAAGAACATCACACACACCCATGCCCGAGGCAGGATTCGAACCTGCGACTGTAGCGGTCAGGCGGTTCCAGACTGTAGCGCCTAGAACCGCTCGGACACCATGGCTGGCGGAAATGTACATATTGACATTTCTAATAAGTGTTGTCCCTTTATATATTATATAAACATAAATATATGTTATGTATGTTAAAAATATACCTATATTAAAGAATTACGTATCTCAAGATACGCCTATATTGGTTCAAATGGCCCTGAACACTATGGGACTTAACATCTGTGGTCATCTGTCCCCTAGAACTTACAACTACTTAAACCTAACTAACCTAAGGACATCACACACATCCATGCCCGAGGCAGGATTCGAACCTGCGACCGTAGCAGTCACGCCGTTCCGGACTGAGCGCCTTAACCGCGAGACCACCGCGGCCGGCTCACGCCTATATTAGAATCAAAGGTTGTGTCGAAATTTGGAAGCATTCTGTCAACGACTTTCGGAGGTCAACGATTTTGAAAAAACCAACATTTATATTTTTATGACGTTTCCCCTTTTATTACATATATGTTAAATATGTACCGTTTGGCGTTCCTGTAGCTATATAAAAACATGTAAGTATTCGAATGCAATGTTGTGATGGGCCAGCCGTTGTGACCGAGCGGTTCTAGGCGTTTGAGTCCGGAACCGCGCTGCTGCTGTGGTCGCAGGTTCGAATCCTGCCTTGGGCATGGATGTGTGTAATGGTTCAAATGGCTCTGAGCACTATGGGACTCAACTCCTGTGGTCATTAGTCCCCTAGAACTTAGAACTACTTAAACCTAACTAACCTAAGGACATATACATGCGGCTTAATGACCACAGTGAGAAAACCCGAGAAGTTAGAGCTAACGCGGAAATTTACCGGCCATCATATGTCCGCCCGCCATCCGCGAATGGGACAAGGAAGGGCCGGCCGCGGTGGCCGTGCGGTTCTGGCGCTGCAGTCCGGAACCGCGGGACAGTTACGGTCGCAGGTTCGAATCCTGCCTTGAGCATGGGTGTGTGTGATGTCCTTAGGTTAGTTAGGTTTAAGCAGTTCTTAGTCTAGGGGACTGATGACCTCAGATATTAAGTCACGTAGTGCTTAGAGCCATTTGAACCATTTGATTTGTTGTGATAAAGTTTTAAGCCAATCCGTGAAGAACTTTCGGAGATTTGAGTTTCTGAAGAAACGAACATGTACGTCTGTATTTATACAGAAATTCTAACCAATCGCAAATCTCCGAAAGTTTTTGACAGAATGCTTTGAAATTTTGACACAGCGTTCACAACTGGAATACACGTATATTTTTACACACTTATTTTTTAAATACCAACGGCGCTGCCGCATTGGTAACACCAGTCCACAACCGATCTCCGAAGTTAAGCGCTGTCGTGCTTGGCTACCAGTTGGATGGGTGACCGTCCGGTCTGCCGGCTGCTGTTGGCAGCTGGGGTGCACTCAGCCCCTCTGAGACCAATTGAGGAGTTACTTGACTGAGAAGTAGCGACACCGGTCGCGAAAACTGAGAACGGCCGGGAGAGCGCTGTGCTGACCACATACCTCTCCGTATCCGTATACAGTGATGCCAAAGGGCTGAGGGTGACACGGCGGCCGTAGGTATCGTTGGACCTTCAAGCAGTCGAACTAAGAAAATTGGGTATCTGTTAGATAACGATCAGTTTGGCTTTAGGTAAGGAAAGGCACCAGAGAGGCGGTTCTCACATTACACTCCATTACACTAGATACAAGATACATTCGTAGGATTTGAATGCCTAGACAAAGCGTCCGACAATGCAAAATTGTGCAAAATACTTGAAATTCTCATGAAAATAGGTGTAAGCTGTAGGAAAGACAAAATGTAAGTAACAATAAGAACGGAAAACCAACAAGGAAGTGTTCGGATTAAAAAGGGACTCCCATACTTTCAAATTGTACATGGAAATACTAATGACGGAAATAAAAGATAAGTTCAGCAGTGGGATTCAAATTTAAGATTGAAAAATATCAACCATAAGATTGAGGATGACATTGCCATCTTCAGTGGTAGAGAGAAAGAATTAAAGGAGGTAATGAACGAAATGAACCGTTTACTCATCACAGAAAGTGGACCATCAGTAAACTAAAGAAAGTTATGAGGCGTAGTAGAAATGGGATTAGTGAGAAAATTAACATAAAAATGGGGGGACCACGAAGTAGACGAAATGGCGGAATTCTGCTAGGACAGGCAAAGAGAGCATTTCTGGCCAAAAGAAGTCCACCAGTATCAAACATTGGCCTTAATTTGAAGGAGAAATTTCTGAGTGTGTACACCTGGGGAAGAATATTGTATAATGGTAAATCGTGGACTGGGGAGAATCTGTGAAGAGGGAACTCGAAGTGGTTGATATGTGGGGTTATAGAAGGAGGTTGAAAATACAGTGGACTGATAATACAAGAAATGAGCAGGTTCTGTGCAGAATCGGCGAGTATAGAAATAAATAGAACGTATTGACAAAAGCTGGTCCCGGCGGAGGTTCGAGTCCTCCCTCGGGCATGGGTGTGTGTGTTTGTCCTTAGGATAATTTAGGTTAAGTACTGTGTAAGCTTAGGGATTGATGACCTTAGCAGCTAAGTCCCATAACATTTCACACACAACATTTTCATTGACAAAAGGGACACGATGAAGGGAGATGTGTTTAGAGGGAACTGTAAAAAGACTGTAGTGGAAGACCATGGCTGGAATACAGCCAAGAAACAATTGAGGTCTTTGGAAGTAAGTGTTACTGGAAAAGGTTTGTACTCGATAGAAAGTTGTGGCGTACTGTCCTGACGACTGGGGTTAAAATTGTAAGTGAAAAGATATCGATGATAATTTTAAAATACCCCACTTAGATCACTGTTTATCTGCATAAAAATGCTTTCAAGAATTACATATCGACGGTAAGATCGGTTGATGACTTTGGTATCCTCAGAGAAAATCTGGAAGAGATACAATCCATTGAATGGATTGAACAGACACTAAGCGCAGAATATGGACTGAGGGTAAACCACAGGAAGACCAAAGGAATGGGTAGTAGCAGATATGAGCTTAGCGATAAGCTTAACAAGAAAACCAATAGATGACGTGAAGGAATTCTTCTCCATCGGAAGCAAAACGTTGCTTGATGGACGAAGCGAGAAGGATATAAGAAGCTGACCAACACAGATATATATACCACTATCGGATATGTTGTTGTGGTCTTCAGCCCCAAGACTGCTTTGATGCAACTGCTCATGTTCCTTTAACCTGTGCGAGCCTCTTTACCTCCAAATAACTACTGCAATCTACATCCATTTAAACCTGTTTACTATATTCATGCTTTGGTCTCGCTCTACAATTTTTACCCTCCGCACTTCCCTCGAGTACAAAATTTGCATTTCCTTGATGCCTCATAATGTGTCCTATCAGCTGATCCCTTCTTTCAGTCACATTATGTCAGACAATTTCCTTTTTCCCCCTTTCGATTCAGTACCTTAACATTAGTTATGCGATCTGCCCATCTAATCGTCAGCATTCTTCTGCAGCACCACGTTTAAAAGCTTCTATTCTCTTCTTGTTTGAACTGCATACTACTCACGTTTCACTTCCATACAAGACTACACTCCAGACGAATACGTTTACAAAAGACTTCCTAACACTTAAATTTATCTTCGATGTTAACAAATTCCTGTTCAAAAACATTTTCCTTGCGGTAGCCGGTCTGCATTTTATATTCTCTCTTCTTCGGCCATCACGAGTTATTTTGCTGCCCAAATAGCAAAACTCATCTAATACTTTTTGTGTTTCCTTTCTTAATCCCCTCAGCATCAGGTGATTTAATTCGATTAGATTCCATTATCCTCGTTTTGCTTTTGCCGATGTTCATCTTATATCGTCCTTTCAAGATACCGTCCATTACGTTCAACTGATGTTCTCTCTGACAGAATTATAGTGTTTTTACTTCTTCTCCCTGGACTTTAATTCCTACTTCAAATATTTCTCTGGTTTCCTTTACTGCTTGCTCAATGTACAAATTAAATGACACCAGGAACAGGCTACAGTCCTGCCTCACTCTCTTCTCAACCACTGCTTACCTTTCACACCCTTCGACTCATGTAGCTGCCGTATGGTTTCTGTACAAGTTTAAATAGCTTTTCGCTCCTTGTCTTTTACTCCTGCTATCTTCACAATTTCAAAGAGAGTACTCCAGTCAACACTGTCGAAAGATTTCTCTAAGTACACAAATGCTATATACGTAGGTTTGCCTTTGCTTAACCTATCTTCCAAGACAAGTCATAGGGTCAGTATTACCTCGCGTGTTCCTACATTTTTATGGAGTCCGAAATGATCTTTCCCGAGGTCGGCTTCTACCACTTTTTCGTTGTTCTGTAAGTAATTCGAGGCTTGCACAGGGAAGAGCAACTTGGAGACCTGGATCAAACCATTCTTCGGATTGAAGACCCAACAATAACGGTAACTGTTAGACAGCTATGAAGGACTGTGTGAGCTCAAAGCCCTGATGGAAGGAGCGGTTCCAATCGACTTTCGTTAGCTCCCAATACGGGCATCTCATAAGAATCCATGCACGCGTATCAGAGACTTATAAAAATACGTCATTCTTGGTTCGATTTACCATAGTTATTGTTATAAGTAAACGTCACTTTACGATCTATCGACGGTTAATGCTTTCATATAAGATTGATTTCTATAGAGTGAGTTGTTATTGTCATTATCGTAATTTATAAATTAAGCATGAAACATGCTTGTATTTAAATTCTAGTATGTCGTTTCAAGGTGACAGCGCATTGAAAATTTATGATAAGCATGTAACTATTATTATTAAATATCAGGCAATAATGCGTTAACGATAAGTCTTCAAGAGATACTATGATAACAAAAACACGAGAATAATATGATATGACGAAGTGCTAGGGCAATCGATAATCTCGCAATCTGTGGAGTCAAAGAATGTATGTTTGCATACTACTACTTGAAAACATTTTTTTTCACCCTAACGTTGTTAACACATATTGGGACTTTCTTATGAATGTTATACTAGTCCGTTTTGCAATATTTGACGTTATTTACATTACCGTCTGATTAGAGGCCGAAGGATGAAGTAAATATTTGGCGATTTCCCAGTGCGTAGTTAGGCAGAAATCTAATAGGACAACTAAAATTGCTGCGAGTGAAACGAGGAGCAATAACATTTATATTCTTCCCTGCCACAAAGTCGATAGCGATTCTTTCTGTTGTCGATATTGCGTGTAAAATGACGTCACCTTTGCAGAAAGTCTTGTGGAATGAGTGTTACCTCCAGTTTTAGCGCAAAGTATTTTTGCGCAAGTGAATCTTTGACGCTCAATATATTTTAACCATCGTGTCAAACTGGGCTTCTGCAGGTTCTATGATTGTGATATTTCCCTTCCTGTTCTCTTAAATTCCAATTGTCTAACCTTGATTAGTCAATGTGTCAACTGACTGCTTGATACAGGCATGTAAGTAGGATGGAGTACGAAACGTCCGAGACTATATGAAACGAAATCTTTTTTTCGGGTCCCTCTTTATATAGCATATGGTGGTCAGATTAGGTGTACCAGCATATACTTCCACTGCTGCCTGTTTGTTCTGACAGTCACAATGCCTGTTACAACGTTTTACCTCTCCTGCATCTGAAAATAACTGTGACGTTAGATTTGGGATGGTAACTTAATTACAATTATACTTCTGTTGCATGTTTTTGTACATCCAATTGAATATTTGGTTAACGTTAAGCATTATCTTTCATTGTATATTGCTAATATTTGCATATGAATTATTACCTTTATAAACATAGCGAAATTTAGTTATATGCACCCACTCATCCCTACGAGTATGTTATTATTAATTGTCACAAATCGATTTGTTTATTGCAGCATCTACCGCTGCGTAACGCGTTATATTGTAGAAGTCTCTGTTCACATTACATCTGAACGGTGCATTTATTAGTAACGTATTTCCAGCTGTATGTTATCTTGAAAGGAGAGACAATGACAGAAGTAGAAGTTACTTCAGGCGTGCACCAGAAAAGTGTATTGGGACCTAAGTTGTTAGTGACCTGGGAGACAATACTAATAATAATCTCGTACTTTTTACAGATATTGCAGTTATCTATAACTGACTGTAAAAACTATCTTACACTTCACAAATATCGAGTCAAATCTAGATACGATACCAGAGTGGCGCAGAGATTGAGAGCTTACGTTAAATGTTTAGAAATATAAAGATGTGTACCCCACAAAACTCAGAAAAGTAATATTCTATGTCTACAACATCAGTGAGTCACATTTGGAATCAGTAGACTCGTATTAAATATTTGAATGTAACAATTTGTAGGAATATAAAATGGAACGATCACATAAGCTCCGTCTTATGTAAGACAGGTGGCCGAATTTCTATCATTGGCAGTACACTGAGAAAATGTAATCGGACTGCTTACGAATCACTTTTGTGTCCCGTCCTAGCTTGTTGCACAAGTTCGAATGCCGGTATTAGGAGAAGAATCTAGACGTAGTCTCCATCCCCGTATGCATCACTCGCTGACGGATCGTGGAGGTAAGAGCAGACTAATACAGCACGTGGTAGCCAACCCGTCTTTCTTCGAGCGCTGCATAAGCCACTGGATGGGGTAGAAACAATAACACGACACCATGCTAAGTACCCTCTATCGTGAACGTCAAAGGCTTGCAAAGTATGTGTAGAAGTAAAGATTGATGTAGGTGGATGAGGAGAAGCTGTGACACTTTATGCTGCTATGATTATGCCTGATTGTGCGTCTCAGTATGATGTGGCACACTGTAAGTAAAATGTGAAAAAGTTTCAAAATTTGTAACTCTCAACGTGTCATACCAGTATTACTGACGATTTATTTCTGAAACGAATAAACTATGTGTTTTAACAATTTTTGGTTTGTCTACTGTAGTACTGGTTTCCGTGTTACAATGCATCTCAAGATAACTTATTACACTGTATGTAGTATAAAATGTAAAAGATTTCAGAACATGTAACCTTCAACGTGACAGTCAGTGAATTACTGACGGTGTTACTGCTTTCCACCGAGCGAGGTAGCACAGTGGCTAGCACACTGGACTCGCATTCGGGACGACGAAGGTTCAAACCCGCGTCCGACCATCCTGATTTTGGTTTCCCGTGATTTCCCTAAATCGCATCAGGCAAATGCAGGAATGGTCCCTTTGAAAGGGCATGGTCTGCTTCCTTCCCCACCTTTCCCTCATCGGATGGGACAGATCATCTTGCTCTTGGTTCGCTCCCCCGAATCAACCAACCAACCAACCAACCAACCGCTTTCCACTTTGTCAGACACTTACCTCTTCCGTCGTCAGTAGTCTCACATATTTATTTTGATTGTGCACACTGCTGCTTGAACTGCACTGGTTCCTTACAAAAGTAATCACTAACGGACTTGTATGTATGTATTAAACCAGGGAACTAGAAACGACGGAGAGGCTCCGTCCCGCCTTAGCCCTCAGTGTTTCACAGTCCCACAACAGGCCCCACCCCACCGCCACCCACACCGAACCCAAGGTTATTGTACGGTTCGGCCTCCAGTGGACACCCCCGGGAACATATCTTACCTGATGAGTGTAACTCGAAATGCTTGCATGGTAGAATAATTATGGTTTACGCGTACGTGGGAACGGTATTTACGCAACAATTGTCGATACAGTGTAACTGAGGCGGAATAAGGGGAGCCAGCCCGTATTCGAGGAGGCAGATGGAAAACAGCCTTAAAAACGATCCACAGGCTGGCCGGCACACCGGACCTCGACACTAACCAGCCAGGCGGATTCGTGCCGGGGACCGGTACGCCTCCTCGCTCGAGTAGCAGCACGTGAGACCACGTGGCTATCTGGGCGGTCTACTAACGGAATTACGACGCAAATATCACACGCTCCATGACTTCATTCTTAAACACCATCAACATTAATACAGTACTGTTGTATGATGTGTGTGCCTTTCTGCAGTAATCTGCATTCCCTAAATTAATAAATTTTTGTAGCGCAGCGAAACGTCGGCCTGTACTCGAATGCGGTTGATATGAGACTCGTGCCGACAGGAGCTTCCGCTCTAACAAACCAAACAATGAAGCAAAGACTGTTTTTAACTTCTCTCCTGAAAACGAGAACCGTTTACATTGCTGAATATTATGCTAGTGAAAATCTGACCCTACCAGCCTAGCTTGTTCGTAGATAAACAGATTTCTGTGAAGCTTTGGTCGAGTTCTATAGGACAAAGACATTATACAGGTGAAATTAGCAGAAACTATTAACGTTATTTTTAAATATGTGATCATATACACTTATAACATTTCATCATCACCAGACATTGAAGACAATGCGTTGTTGGTGCAGTCGTCCTCCCCATGTGTACCATTTGGTTCCAGTTGCTGTAGTTCATTCCAGTGATAACTCTTTGTAATACGGATCTTTTCAGCCTGGTTCTTGACATTTTCATCCTGGACATTTCCTTACTATATCTCTTTTACGAAGCAGTTATGCCAAATTATGTCTCCATTTTAATTTTTCATACCTCTATCACGTTGATTAGTGTCCTTTTCTCGTTCAAGTTTTTGTATTTATTCATTAGATTTACTTTCAGTCCAGGAGGTTTTTTGGCTCTTCTCCATACTCCCATCTCAGTTGCTGAACATCTTCTTCTAGTTTACCCAGCATTGCTTGAAATGTTCCAAATAAATGTTTTGATGAATTACTTCCTTGCTTCTACACTTCTGGCCATTAAAATTGCTACACCAACAAGAAATGCAGATGATAAACGGGTATTCATTGAACAAATATTGTATACTAGAACTGACATGTGACTACATTTTCACGCAATTTGGGTGCATAGATCCTGAGAAATCAGTACCCAGAACAACCACCTCAAGCCGTAATAATGGCCTTGATACGCCTGGGCATTGAGTCAAACAGAGCTTGGATGGCATGTACAGGTACAGCTGCTCATGCAGCGTCAACACGATACCACAGCTCATCAATAGTAGTGACTGGCGTACTTACCAGACGTTTCCAATTGGTGAGAGATCTGGGCAATGTGCTGGTCAGGGCAGCAGTCGAACATTTTCTGTATCCAGAAAGGTCCGTACAGGACCTTCAAAATGCGGTCGTGCATTATCCTGCTGAAATGTAGGGTTTCGCAGGGATCGAATTAAGGGTAGAGGCACGGGTCGTAACACATCTGAAATGTAGCGTCCACTGTTCAAAGTGCCGTCAATGCGAACGAGAGGTGACCAAGACGTGTAACCAATGGTACCCCATACCATCACGCCGGGTGACACGCCAGTATGGCGATGACGAATACACGCTTCCAATGTGCGGTCACCGCGATGTCGCCAAACACGGATGCGACCATCACGATGCTGTAAACGGAACCTGGATTCATCGAAAAAAAAATGACGTTTTGCCATTCGTGCACCCCGGTTCGTTGTTGAGTACACCATCGCAGGCGCTCCTGTCTGTGATGCACCGTCAAAGGTAACCGCAGCCATGGTCTCCTAGCTGATAGTCCATGCTGCTGCAAATGTCGTCAAACTGTTCGTGCAGATGGTTGTTGTCTTACAAACTTCCCATCTGTTGACTCAGGGATCGAGACGTGGCTGCACGATCCGTTACAGCCATGCGGATAAGATGCTCGACTGCTAGTGATAACGAGGCCGTTGGGATACAGCACGGCGTTCCGTATTACCCTCCTGAACCCACCGATTCCCTATTCTGCTAACAGTCATTGTATATCGACCAACGCGAGTAGCAATGTCGCGATACGATAAACCGCAATCGCGATAGGCTACAATCCGACATTTATCAAAGTCGGAAACGTGATGGCACGCAATTCTCCTCCTTACACGAGGCATCACAACAACGTTTCACCAGGCAACGACAGTCAACTGCTGTTTGTGTATGAGAAATCGGTTGGAAATTTTCCTCATATCAGCACGTAGCAGGTCTCGCCAGCGGCGCCAACTTTGTGTGAATGCTCTGAAAAGCTAATCATTTGCATATCACAGCATCTTCTTCCTGTCAATTAAATTTCGCGTCTGTAGCACGTCATGTTCGTGGTGTAGCAATTTTAATGGCCAGTAGTGTATATTAAGGTGGATTTTAATGAATTAGTCTTTTATGTGAATGCTTGTTCAGTCATTGCAATTCTTCTTTTAATATCTATTATACTTTCATTGCCCCTGTTATTGTAGTTCCCAAATTGCGTAATTCATTTACTTGCACTAGCATTTTATTTCCTATCTTAATATTTATTGCATGTGTCTGCTCGATTTACCACAGTATCTGGAAAAAATCGTAACAACAAGAAGGAGTTGTCCGACGTAAACGAAAGTTGGTAGGCATGTTCCTACATCTGAAAGATGATGTCTACTCAGATTTTGCGCCAGTCACATAAGAGTGGAGCTAGTAGCGCCCTGATGAGGATGCAAATCAGGTTTGCTTTAAATACACATTGTAACGACCGTGAGTTGAGATTGCATGTGTTGAGTTGATATTAGTAAAGAAAGCCTTTAAGGCGACAAAGATGCCAATATAAACACCTCACTGAGTTTGAATGACGTCGTGTAATATAGTTAGGAGAAGCTGGATGTTCCTTTGCGATAGTGCAGAAAGACTTGGCAGGGGTTTGGTCACTGTACATGATTGCTGGCAGCGGTGGTCACGAGAATGTACGTTCGCAGGAATACCGGGCTTCGGATGACCACGTGGCACTTATGAGAGGGAAGACCATCGTGTACGGCGTATGGATCTGGCGCATCGTACCGCAACTGCAGCTTCAATTTGAGCAGCAGTTGGCACCATAGTGACACAACGAACTGTTACAGATCGGTTACTTCAAGGACAGCTCCGAACCAGACGCCCTGTAGCGCGCATTCCACTGATCTCAAACAACCGCCATTTGCAACTTCTGTGGTGTCAAAGCCGGCCGCGGTGGACGAGCGGTTCTAGGCGCTTCAGTCCGGAACTGCGCGACCGCTACGGTCGCAGGTTCGAATCCTGCCTCGGGCATGGATGTCTGATGTCCTTAGGTTAGTTAGGTTTAAGTAGTTCCAAGTTCTAGGGGGTTGATGACCTCAGAAGTTAAGTCCCATAGTGCCCAGAGCCATTTGAACCATTTTGCAATATTAACCACTTAAATATGTTACCTAGACAAATGCATTCCCAAAATTTCATTACTCTACATTAATTTTTTTGGGTGTTGTGCCATTTTCCGTCAGCATATCATGGTTATTATAGTCTTGTATTTTTTCAGTCTTTTTTTGTTTGTTATTGAAGCCTCAGGCAAAGTTTTTAACATAGAAATCATCTTCTTTTCAGAATCTGCAGACATTTACTAAGTTACTACGACATTTACTACGTTGAAAGATAAATAACACTCTGGGAATTTTGATGAACAACAGCCTCGACCCTGTCGGTAATGCGCACGAGATCTGGATATATTTCGTGACTAATGTTCAGTGCAGTGGTAGACTCATGCAGTCCATTGTCTTTCATTTCCAAATCATTAAATGTCGCTATCTTGAAGATAACGCCCCAGAGGAAGTCAACTGAACATGTAGTGCAGCCGTCGGTAGCTGCCGCGGAAGCTCCTATCGCCGCAGCCACGATTCCTGCCGTGTCTGGCTTCCATTTCACGACTTCCTGGTTAGATAACTCTCAGAGGCGATAGTGCAATGAGACATACCTTTCACGTCTCCGACTCTGGGTGTGCACATGTTTTTCGACTGCTTACTATAATACGAGGGTATTACTAATCAAAGCTGGAAACCAGATATGACTATGAGTCACGAAACCTCTGTGGGCCAAAACAGCTGAATCGCGTTGGAGTGTCGGCATGCGGCTCAGAGATAGTCAGCTCGACTCCTGCGCTGGAAAGCATAGCAACGATCCCGTATCGTGTTGTAAATACCATGAATTCAGCGACTGATCATCTAACCCCAAATCGTCTGGAATTCGAGAGCTTGAATTCCAAACTCATAATACAGGGCCGGTCATGCGTGCCACACCGCACGCGAGCTGGGTGTGCCCACCACGTGCTGGCCGATGCTCGGTCTGTCTCAGGTCTGTTCGGTCCTTCTCGGAAGTACACGGTACACCTCAACATTTCATTTACTATTGGTGTGCGGTATTTTTCGGCCAGCACAAGTCTCTTCAGTTCGGCAGAATCCTGGTGTCAGCGCTGTTTACCTTTCAGTATTTGTTCATGTTGTGAAGGTCGTTCACAGGTGCAGTGGCTGTTTGCACAAGAAGAAGCAGTCTAGCAATCTATAGTTATAGGCTTATAGGACTTTAAAACTGAATGGGAATGACAGAAGAGTTGGATGAGAATTCTCAGTATCTATTATGCTGTCACATAATCGATGGATACTGCTAACTTGTTATGACACGGCGTTATAAGACTATCTACATCTACATCCATACTCCGCAAGCCACCTGACGGTGTGTGGCGGAGGGTACCTTGACTACCTCTGTCGGTTCTCCCTTCTATTCAAGTCTCGTATTGTTTGTAGAAAGAAAGATTGTCGGTATGCCTCTGTGTGGGCTCTAATCTCTCTGATTTTATCCTCATGGTCTCTTCGTGAGATATACGTGGGAGGGAGCAATATACTGCTTGACTCCTCGGTGACGGTATGTTCTCGAAACTTCAACAAAAGCCCGTACCGACCTACTGATCGTCTCTCTTGCAGAGTGTTCCACTGGAGTTTATCTATCATCTCTGTAACGCTTTCGCGATTACTAAATGATCCTGTAACGAAGCGCGCTGTTCTCCGTTGGATCTTCTCTATCTCTTCTATCAACCCTATCTGGTACGGATCCCACACTGGTGAGCAGTATTCAAGCAGTGGGCGAACAAGCGTACTGTAACCTACTTCCTTTGTTTTCGGACTGCATTTCCTTAGGATTCTTCCAATGAATCTGTCTGGCATCTGCTTTACCTCTCGATATACTACAGAGTCATCCGCAAAAAGCCTCAGTGAAGTTCCGATGTTATCCACAAGGTCATTTATATATATTGTGAATAGCAACGGTCCTACAACACTCCCCTGCGGCACACCCGAAATCACTCTTACTTCGGAAGACTTCTCTCCATTGAGAATGACATGCTGCGTTCATGCTATGCAGTAGGAATCTAAGAATTTGATAGTTGCCAACGAAAAGGCAAAAAATTACAAAGATCGCTAAAAGGGATTCATTGTTCTGTACATCAACAAGCATTTTTGGTGAACTTTCAGGCATGGAGCACGTGAAGATATTGTTGGTATGAACAGTAAAATTTCTTAAGTCATATGTATTATTCCACTGTCAGTGCCAACAGTTTTCAGTGGAACTGTTCAAAGAGAATGGAGACTTTACGCATTATTGTGAAGCCCGTTGACTAAGTCAAGGGGCATTCCTGGAACGATTTTTCGATTTAAAACGCTCTATTATCGATTTTGTGAATAAAAAAGGAGTGCAGGAACGACAAGTATTACATTTGGAATGTATTGCAAACTCGCAATGTAAGTGGATTTGATTGTACTCTGCCCCCATTAAGAGTTTGCGAGCTGTGAAACAACTTATTTCTGATGTGATTGGGGTGCATTTAAAAAGAAAGCCGCATTGCAGGCGGGACAAATGCTGACAAACACAGTCCAATGCCCTAAGCTCGCTGGCTTCAAAGAAAATGTGAGGTTTGAAGGATTTATTATGGCCTTGAAACAGTTACAAGCATTTTTCTTAAATGTCTTGAAGATACCGCCAATCTTGCATCTGTTGTCGAGCTGTTTGCCGTTTCAGTTGGAAGTCCCCCTGTGCATGTGCAGATGGAACTGCAAGGTAATTTCCATTTTAATGCGAAACCCTTTTACACTAAAGATGTACATGACATCTAAATTGCTTTCCTCAGGTAGTTTCCACCTCTTCGTGCTCAAAAGTGCTACAATATTGCTATCAACAAGCCTTTTTCTGATTACGAAACTACATAACTCACGTTTACGTGGTAATCTGAGGGCAAAAATCTGTGGAATCGTCTGTGTCTGTCAGTATGCCGACAGTTTGTACTAGATACAAATTATGTCTTCAGCACGCCAAAAAATAGTTAAATAATACTGAAAATTTATTTTGTTTGTGATCTGTGTTGTTGAAAAATGTGAAACATAAAACCAAATCCCTTGCAATGTGACTGCATTGACATCTAAGTACGGTACATTCGCAGTTGTCCACAGCTCATGATCTAGTGGCTAGCGTTGCTGCCTCTGGATCACAGGGTCCTGCGTTCGAGTCCCGGCCGAGTCGGGAATTTTCTCCGCCCGGGGACTGCATATTTGTATTGTCCTCATCATCGCCTCAACATTCGGGAATTGCCTAGACTGGAATTGGGAACGTTTGGAACTTGATTGGGCGCTGTTGATAACGACGTTGAACGACCTACAAACCAACATCGTCACATTCGCAGTTTTTGCCCTTCTCGCGCTCAGACAGTTTGCAATGGCGGTGGGGGAGGTGTGCAGCTAGTCTCAGCGCTATGGCACTCGCGCCCGAACCAGATTGTTGGCCGCCCACGCACGTCGTCTTCCTACACACGTCAATAAAAGTTTGCATCACCACGGTTCCGAGAGTTCGGGAACCTGTACAGAAAAACTGGAATAGATATCAACATAAAAATCATTTCCGCCCTTTTTATTGCTCATGAAAACCACACATTTCATTTTGTACCACCATACAGCGAGACCTTCAGAAGTGGTGGTCCAGTTTGCTGTAGACACCGGTGCCTCTAATACCCAGTAGCACGTCCTCTTGCATTGATGCCTGCCTGTATTCGACTTGGCATAGTATCAACAAGTTCATCAAGGCACTCTTGGTCCAGATTGCCCCACTGCTCAACGGCGATTCGGTGTAGACCCCTCAGAGCGGTTGGTGAGTCACGTTGTCCAAAAACAGCCCTTTCCAATCAATCCCAGGCCTGTTCCACAGGGCTCACGTCTGGAGAACAAGCTGGCCACTTTAGTCGACCGATGTCGTTATCCTGAAGGAAGTCATTCACAAGATGTGCACGATGGGGGCCCCAATTGTCGTCCATGAAGCTGAATACCTCATCAATACGCTGCCGATATGGTTGCACTATCGGTCGGAGGATGACATTCACGTATCGTACAACCGTTACGGCGCCTTCCATGACCACCATCGGCGTACGTCGACCCCACATAAGGCCACCCCAAAACAGCAGGGAACCTCCACTTTGCTGCACTCGCTCGACAGTGAGTCTAAGGCGTTCAGCCTGACCGGATTGCCTCCAAACACATCTCCGACGATTGTCTGGTTGAAGGCATACGCGACACTCATCGGTGAGAGAGAACGTGATGCCATTCCCGAGCGATCCTTTCGGTACTTTGTTGGGCCCATCTGTACCGCGCTGCATGGTGTCGTGGTTGCAAAGATAGACCTTGGGAGTGAAGTTGCGCATCATGCAGCCTGTTGCGCACAGTAGGAGTCGTAACACAACGTCCTGTGGCTGCACGAAAAGCATTACTCAACATGGTGGCGTTGCTGTCAGGGTACCTCAGAGCCATAATCCGTAGGTAGAGGTCAACCACTGCGGTAGTAGCCGTTGGGCGGTCTGACCGAGGCATGTCATAGACAGTTCCTGTCTCTCTGTACTGGCTCCATGTTCGAAAACATCGCTTTAGTTCACTCCGAGACGCATGGACACTTCCCTTATTGAAAGCCCTTCCTGCCACAAAGTAACAATGCGGACACGATCGAACCGCGGTATTGACCGTCTAGGCATGACTGAACTACAGAAAACACGAGCCGTGTATCTCGTTCCTGGTGGAATGTCTGGAACTAACCAGCTGTCGGAACCCCTCCGTCTAATAGGCGCTGCTCATGCATGGTTGTTTACATCTTTGGGCAGGTTTAGTGACATTTCGAAAAGTCAAAGGGACTGTCTGTGATACATTACTCACAGTCAACGCCTATCTTCAGGAGTTTTGGGAATTGGGGTGATCCAAAACTTTTTTTAATGTGTGTATACTCTGCCTATTGCAAAAAGCCCTTGCCTCGGCACATGACTCTAAACACACGCTGTTGGCCAGTTTTAATCCATCCAAGTAGCACCATAAAGAAACGACTACTATCGAACGAACGTCTGCTTGAGCACCCCACAAACCAAACATCATCATCATCATGTTAGTAATATGGTTTATATGGCAACAGGTGCGCTTCGTTCACACAGCTGCCGCCTACACAGCTCTCTCAAGTTCGACAGTTGAGTTCTTGCTGTTACTTCGCTGTGGTACTGTACGTTCTCAAAGTTCAGCGAGCGGATGCTGAATCTACTTGATCGAAAGCTTTCAATTTGTGCCGATTTGTGAACTGCAGACTAGAGTGATATGTGGCGTTGGAGGAATCAAGCAGAAGAGGTGGATGGAATGTGTTATTTCCTTGCCCATCCACCTACTACTCTTGCTACTCCCAACATATCTTGAAAATGTGCAGCTGATTTGGTGCCATTTTTAGTAGTGATATCGACACGGTGGAGCTAGTTTGTAAAATAGCTGCTTTCAGGTTCCAGATGAAAGAGGTAATGAAGTGCATTGGTATGGTCTTGCCATTTGGGTATTTTGAAGGCTTTTGAGAGTGTGGGTTGAGAACTGCTTACCCAAACATCGTAATATCTTTGATGATATTTTTAATAATGTCATAAACTGCAGCATATTATGAATGCAGTTTCAGCAATTTAAAAATGTAAAAAGACAAATTAAAGTTGAGTATGGGTGAAAGAAAACTATTAAGATTGGCTGTCTTGACGATATACACGACACAGCAACTAACCTTCACTTCAGCGAATAATCAGTACATAAGCTTCGTTCAAAGCAAGGAAATGTACCGTAAAAGTTACAATAAAATGCACAGCAGGAAAAGGGTATGTTCTCAACTCTTTATTATAGACCTTTTTCTTGTATTTCTAGTGAATAATTTACGCACTGCTAATAATGTATGATGAGCAAATATCTGTTCTGTATTACATCTCGCACTAAAACACTATCTTGTCGAAAGTAGACATTATGAGGACTGTGGCCGTACCGTTATGAGGTCTATAATTTAAAACAGCAGCCAGCCACAAGTTTGGTTTGAGAAAGTTTATTTAAATCAAACCATTACTTGTTTCTGATTTAATACAAGTCTATCTTCAGACGGCTTTTACAGATTTTCTTACTTTCCTGCTTGTGTCTCGTTTTGTAGTCGTTATAGTTTTCTGCACCGAGATTTAAAAAAATTGTCAAAATTCGGTAAACTTGTGAGAGACTTTTTTTCTTTTTTGTAGTTCAATGAATGATTTTAAAGTTAATTAATCATTAAATGTGACGAAAACTTACACGGCTTATGTGCGATAGGTACAAGAAACAAAAAGATCTTGTTTTATTTAATTTTGTGTTGAAACATTATACTTTTGTAATTCGTATTAACTAAACACATTTTTAGCCTTGTTTCAGAAACTTTATTATTACCGTAGGCTTTGGGTTATAAGTTGGTTTTCTAATTCATAACTGGTCCCAAAGATGTGAACCAAGCAAAGATACAAAGATAAGCATGTCAACTTTTTAAGTCTATCAATTCTTGACATAAACAGTAAAATTTATGTCTGTTGAAAATTTTGACAAGTTGCCTAAGGATTTATAAAATTCATTACTACAGCATTTACAGTAACTATGACTGAACATATCTGGCTGCCAGGAATGAAGCTTTTTATGTCAATGAAGGCATCAAGGTTTTTCCTCGTTGTAGGAGTTGCAATATTTTAGAAATTAAGAAATAGGTTGTTGTATCCCGCATTTATTACTGAATGAACAAACTCAATTCAATTAGTCACCCCTTTTAGACAATATTGTGCCCCCTCCAAAGAAGAAAAACCTTGGTGCCTCCATTCACATAACAAAAAATTCAATTCTGTGCATTAGTCTTTTCCAGTGTATGCTTAGTCATAGTTATTGTAAATGGTGTACTAATGAATTTAGTAAATTCTGTCTTAATGAATTTTGTAAATCCTTGTGTAATTTATCAGAATTGTCAACAGAGACAGCTTTTACAATTTCAGTCAAGAATCGATAGAGTAATGAAGTCGACATGTTTATCTTTGGGTTCAGTTATTTACTAGAAAATGAGCTTATGACCCGAAACCAAGTGGTAATAAAGTTTGTGAAACAAGGCTAAAAAAGTGTCTCGTTTATTTAATTCAATATGTAATGTTTCATCAAACATCCACAGTTGAATCAATTAAAAAGGTTGTAATTTATTTACTAAATGGTACATTCAATTTTTTGTAGACCGTATTTTACATCAGTGTAGTTCATTTAAGTAATATATTTGAATAATTATTCTTTTTTAGTAAACATTATTATGAAAATCACTGGAAGGAAGTTTTACGCGGGGGGTTTGGGGGCGGAAGCGCAATTTTAGTAGTTCTGTTTTGGACAATGATGTCGGTACGATCTGGATGTCGAACTGTGTGGTCCAGCGAGTGAGGGAGGTCGGGGCCAAGGGGACCTGTTTTTCCCAGGGTGCCATTCGCAGAGCGCCGAATGGTCTGTAAGAAAACAAGATTTTCCAAAAAATATATTATTGTTAGTATTAAACTCTATGTATTATATTACTATGTGTGTTTCTAAAGGGGGGGGGGGGGGAGCGGGGACAGTTAAGCTTCGTGCTCTGCGCGCCAGTTATGTTCACTGTGTCATAGATGGAACTCCATCTGCCTGAATTTGCCGGCCAAAGATGCTTGTACTTCGCTCTTGTCTAATTACTACATGGCTGCCACGAAATATTCACAACGCAAAATGAAAATACCTTTTTATTCTAGTCGCACATCATCCTTTCGGGGCGCAGTTTGATATAAAGCCAGGAATGAGTAAAGAATTCTTCATCACATACAGACCGGTGGAAGTTATTTTGCCTAACTACAGCATGGCCAACTATGCAGATGACAAGAATCTGGAGGCACGCCAAAGCTCCATTCACAGAAAGCAGAGCTCTGCTTCCGAGTAGTATAGAGATCACTGGTTTGCGCCATTCATTGAGACACGAGCGCGAATCGGAGTCCCGTTTGACGTCACTGCCAGTAACAGCAGCCAGAATTATGGTTGCGGTGGCGAGGGGGAAAGGGGGGGGGGGCAGAGGAGTTGCTTTAGAGCGTTTAAAATAAATTGTGACTTTTGACAGTTGAGTACGGGCGGGTGGAGGAAAGCGTAGTTGCCAGCTTGTGCTCGACGCGTCAGCAGGTGACAACAGAATAACGACAGGCCGACTCGGCGCAGAATCTAATAGGCTCGCTTCACAGGGCGAACAGCAAGTCGCGCAAACCGGCCGATCTGCGATCTTTTTCAAACGATTTTAAAGAAATCATTCGGTAATGAACTCTCATTCTCGTACATCTTAGAGTTTAATTCGTCAGCTTCAATGATGACCCGCCTATCATTTCGTTAACAGTCATAATTATTTTGATATTTCCACAGTAGGTAAATTACTGCAAGAAATCCTTAGTTTGCAGTTAAAAATAGGTCTTGCTATGAATTGTTAAGTTACATATTGTTGCTTACTAAATGTAGATAATATATTGAATTATTTTTTAAACTTGGAACGTTATCGCTGCTGTTTCCAAGCTCGGGAAAGTCGAATTTACGTAAAGCGTTCCGTCTCGAACTCGTGCGTCAGTCTAAAAACTGTAATGGAATATTTATTAATTCATTGTACCTCATAAATGGTTTAAGATATCGAAACATTTTGGCAACTGACAGCGCGCAACGACGAGAATGGCTCAAATGGCTGTGAGCACTATGGGACGTAACATCTGTGGTCATCAGTCCCCTAGAACTTAGAACTACTTAAACCTAACTAACCTAAGAACGTCACAACATCCATGCCCGAGGCAGGATTCGAACCTGCCACCGTAGCGGTCACGCGGTTTCAGACTGAAGCGCCTAGAAGCGCACGGTCGCTCCGGACGGCCAACGACGAGAATGTTTTGGCATATAATTAATATGCCAAACTTCCATATCTACCGCGATATTCAAGCGACTACAGATTTTTTCAGTTAAATGATGTGATTATTGAGGGCCATCGATAGCTTGTGAAACGATAACTTTTGTGGGTTTCGTAACAACGTAAGTGAATAAGTTACACGTTTATTTTTATACTGAGAATAGGCCATACTATAGACCTGGCTTGTACTCAGTTGTTAGTTTAACAACACACTATTTCGGAATTCTATCGTAACTCAAGGCCAGTCCTGTCACGTAACATTGGCAGTGGCTTCTTATGCTAGTATTTTCAACCTCGGTGGGCGTAAACTTCTTGTTTTTTTGCCACATTACTTTTCACCTAGGCCCATATGTTCTCAGTCGTAATTAAACGAGCATGATGCGGGGAAGTCTGATTAAACGATTCCCTTTATCGTTAGCCAGTTCGTCGACCTGTTGTTGTTGTTGTGGTCTTCAGTCCTGAGACTGGTTAGATGCAGCTCTCCATGCTACTCTATCCTATGCAAGCTTCTTCATCTCCCAGTACCTACTGCAACTTACATCCTTCTGAATCTGCTTGCTGTATTCATCTCTTGGTCTCCCTCTACGATTTTTACCCTCCACACTGCCCTCCAATACTAAATTGGTGATCCCTTGATGCCTCAGAACATGTCCTACCAACCGATCCCCTCTTCTGGTCAAGTTGTGCCACAAACTTCTCTTCTCCCCAATCCTATTCAATACTTCCTCATTAGTTATGTGATCTACCCATATAATCATCAACATTCTTCTGTAGCACCACATTTCGAAAGCTTCTATTCTCTTGTTGTCCAAACTATTTATCGTCCATGTTTCACTTCCATGTATGGCTACACTCCATACAAATACTTTCAGTAATGACTTCCTGACACTTAAATCTATACTCGATGTTAACACATTTCTCTTCTTCAGAAACGCTTTCCTTGCCATTGCCAGTCTACATTTTATATCCTCTCTACTTCGACCATCATCAGTTATTTTGCTCCCCAAATAGCAAAACTTCTTTACTGCTTTAAGTGTCTCATTTCCTAATCTAATTCCCTCAGCAGTACCCGACTTAATTCGACTACATTCCATTATCCTCGTTTTGCTTTTGTTGATGTTCATCTTATGTCCTCCTTTCAAGACACTGTCCATTCCATTCAACTGCTGTTCCAAGTCCTTTGCTGTCTCTGACAGAATTACAATGTCATCGGCGAACCTCAAAGTTTCTATTTCTTCTCCATTGATTTTAATACCTACTCCGAATTTTTCTTTTGTTTCCTATACTGCTTGCTCAATATAAAGATTGAATAACATCGGTGAGAGGCTACAACCCTGTCTCACTCCCTTCCCAACCACTGCTTCCTTTTCATGTCCCTCGACTCTTATAACTGCCATCTGGTTTCTGTACAAATTGTAAATAGCCTTTCGTTCGCTGTATTTTACCCCTACCACCTTTAGAATTTGAAAGAGAGTATTCCAGTCAACATTGTCAAGAGCTTTCTCTAAGTCTACAAATGCTAGAAACGTAGGTTTGCCTTTCCTTAATTTTTTTCTAAGATAAGTCGTAAGGTCAGTATTGCCTCACGTGTTCCAGTGTTTCTACAGAATCCAAACTGATCTTCCCCGAGGTCGGCTTCTACTAGTTTGCCATTCGTCTGTAAAGAATTCGTGTTAGTATTTTGCAGCTGTGGCTTATTAAAATGGTTGTTCGGTAATTATCACATCTGTCAACACCTGCTTTCTTTGGGATTGGAATTGTTATATTCTTCTTTAAGTCTGAGGGTATTTCGCCTGTTTCATACATCTTGCCCACCAGATGGTAGAGTTTTGTCAGGACTGGCTCACCCAAGGCCGTCAGTAGTTCCAATGGAATGTTGTCTACTCCGGGGGCCTTGTTTCGACTCAGGTCTTTCAGTGCTCTGTCAAACTCTTCACGCAGTATCGTATCTCCCATTTCATGTTCATCTACATCCTCTTTCATTTCCATAATATTGTCCTCAAGTACATCGCCCTTGTATAGACCCTCTATGTACTCTTTTCACCCTTCTGCTTTCCCTTCTTTGCTTAGAACTGGGTTTCCATCTGAGCTCTTGGTGTTCATACAAGTGGTTCTCGTATCTCCGAAGGTCTCTTTAATTTTCCTGTAGGCAGTATCTATCTTACCCCTAGTAGCGTTAATTTTTGGCTTGCACAGCACTACAAGTTACATTAACTTCGCCTTATACATGCTGGGTTCAACTTTGTCTCATGGATTATTTTTTTGTACCCAGAGCAAAATATCCGCTTTCCTCCACTGCATCGTTGGAGCACTGTAAATCATAGAGCGGTCTGGCGTTTCGTCCATTACTATAGTCGAACTCCGAGGAATGTTTACTATAGTCGAACTCCAAGGATTGTTTTGCAGCAGAACGTTACCCTCGCAGCCGGTGAACGTGCTCTTCGATGACACTGTTGTTACTAATGCAGTGCTAACACAAAACACTTGTTCACAATACCTGGCAACTACTAAACACTTCAACGCCAGAAAATATGACTTTACAACGAAAGGTGTCAAACGTTCATGCGTGTAACGCGTGACACCACGTGGTACTGTTTGTTCAAGCTGTGGCAACAGGGGTACTTTACCAGCATGACCACTGGCGGTGTGGTAGGGGAAGCCGGCTCGCCATTGGTGTTACCTGGGCAACAGCGTCACGTACGGCTCCGGCCAGCCAAACGGCAAAAGTCGCGTCTAATTTTAAACGCACTTCAGAGTTCGTTACTGCTTATTTCGTTCGTGAGCCACGTGGCGCCAAAACCAGTTGTAGCATCCAAGGTCACGGCCCGTAGAGTACTGTCGAGTCCATTAATGCGCCCGGTGCGCTCGCCTGATTTAAACTAGTTACTTCACTGCACAAAAAGGCCAAAACGTCGAGACCTTTCTTAGGTTAGTATTCGTGAAACTCGTTGGACTAAGGCACTAAAACAAACATTGTGTCTGCGTATATGATTCACTAAAATATTTCTTCCTAACCTCTTGCATTTCTGATACGGAGAGAAGAGTGTGCAGCGCGTGACTAAACAGTTTCGTTGGGGGTTACTTCTAAGTTTGAGGTCGATTGATATGATATCAAATCGTCGTTTCCTGTATTTGTGGCTAATTACAACCACAGTTAGGTTTTTAATTATTCGTTAAGGTTTTGATAATATCGTTTAGATAATTGTAGCATTACGTGGGTGATCCCATTGAGACAGTACTATGCAACTGCTGTATAATTTATGTTTGTTTGGTTGTCACAAAGTTAATTTATATAAAAAATTGAATTAAGGGAGTCCTGTCCCCCCATCTCCCTCCCATCCTCCACCTGTTAAATTTCTGCTGGCACCCATGCGGCATCATATCTTGTGCAACATTTTACTCCAAAAAAGTGTAAACAGTAGCTTCAGATTTAGGACGAGGAATTCCTTTTTAGCAACACCACAAGATGATTAGTAGCTTAAAAGTTAAAAGAAAAGAACACGTTAAAAATTATAATCCCTGTATACGTGCAGTTATCGTATACACAGAGTGTCCAAAAATAATGTATACACTCTTTGAAACTGAATATCTCTTTAATCAAAGAAGATAGAAATACAGTACAAAGTTTGAGGTGTACTTTACGATCCAACTAAAAGTGGTAAATATTCAAAATGGCCTCCTTCAGCCGCAATACACCATCGACATTGACTTAGAACAGTGCGACATGCCAACTGTATTGTTTCTAATGGAATAGCATCACAGGCCTCCTCAATTTGCTCTCCTAAGCTCATTCAGTGTTTGTGGTCTTGCAGTGCAAACTGTGTTTTTGAGAGGACCCAACAGACAGAAGTCTAGAGGAGTTAAATCAGAAGATCAAGCTGGAAACTCCACACTTTCTCTTTGTCCGATCCATCTTGAAAGGCATGCACAACTAACAAATTCCATCACATCAATATGAAAGTGAAGTGGTACACCACCCCGTTGAAAGCAACAACCTTCATTTTCAAAAAGGTCATTGAGACAAGGAGTTATCATATACAACATTTCTGTTTAAGTCACCTGTGACAGTGTTTTGAAAGTAGTGCAGTCCAGTTAACCTTCCAGAAGACAGATCACACTAGACTCGTACTCCTGGTAGATTTCACTGGCCCAGTACATGTTTTAATTTTTCTAATAAGTTTAAAGGTCATTTCATCTGACCATATCGTGTAAATGTTGCTCTTATTTGCATCTGCTAACGAACCACTCACAAAATTCATTTCACCTTTTGGGATCATCCTCATTAAGAGCATGGAAAAGTCTTGAGATGTAAGGCCTCAATTTCTCAGCGCACTGAATTCTATGAACACTGCATTTGCAGGTCGCAGTCTCACGAGAGCATTGCCTTGCAGATTTATTTGGGATTGTGTGTATGCCTGGGTCACTGCATCAGCCCTTTCATTGTCTGCTGAACATATCTTTCTTCCACAATGTCCGTTCTTCAAATCTTGCGCTGTTCCTCTGATGTCAAACTTATCTCACATTCTTGCAATTGTTATCCTTGGTGTTGATGGTTTTCCAAATTCAGCACTCCAACATCGTCTTACCTCACTCACATTCTCTGTTTTCCAGTAACACTTTAGCACGCATTTCCGCTGAGCCAACAATAACCTCATGTTTACAATCCTGGAACAAAAGAAAGTGTTATGTTTTTCATTGCCTTCTGAATAAGTACCCACAAAAACTGCGTTTCTATCTTCTTTAATTAATGAGATATTCAATTTCAAAAACTGTTTACATTATTTTAGGACACCCTGTATTTTGACACTGATAGTCATATTGCACTTTTAATTTATTGGTGGCTGTCGAAGAAGTTACAAGTATTCTGGTATGCATGAGATTTATAAATATTGAAACTAAAGGGACAGCAGCTTTGTAAAAAAAAAATCACGTTATGAAATAAAGCACAGCGCTGCAGACTTGCGCTTTTGGTGAATCTTTAGCGCAAATGCTCATTTTCTATGGATGGAAAAGCATACACTATGGATGCGAAGAAGATGAAGATGAAAAGCAAGGGAAAGGAAGAAATACGATGTAGTCACGTGTTTTTCTGTCAGCAAAATGATTTAAAAGTCGATTTAGGTAGGTTTTTAACAGTGTCGGAACTATACTTTTTAGTGGTTATTTACAAGTCGGCATTCTTCTTCCAAAATATTAAAAATTCTTTGCACCCCTAGGTCTAGCCCCTCCGCCCTACAATCTATCGTATGAGCCCCCTTGATGACAAGCACTTCAGCAACAATGTCGAAAAAGTAAAGAAAGTTACTATCGAAGATAGCTGAATCACTGTCATAAGGGTTGGTCAGAACGTTGGTACAGCATACAGTTGATGCCATGCTATTTTTCTTTTCGGAGTTTGCGGAATGAAGTTCACGACGATCCAGAACTGCACAAACAAGTCATATGATTGTGTGAATGTATGAATGTATGTGTATGATTTCGACACACCATCTGCAAAGGATTTATTTTCTTCTATTCATTCTGTAAAACTAGTAGAAGCCGACCTCGGGGAAGATCAGTTTGGATTCCGTAGAAATACTGGAACACGTGAGGCAATACTGGCCGTACGACTTATTTTAGAAAAAAGATTAAGGAAAGGCAAACCTACGTTTCTAGCATTTGTAGACTTAGAGAAAGCTTTTGACAATGTTGACTGGAATACTCTCTTTCAAATTCTAAAGGTGGCAGGGGTAAAATACAGGGAGCGAAAAGCAATTTACAATTTGTACAGAAACCAGATGGCAGTTATAAGAGTCGTGAGACATGAAAAGGAAGCAGTGGTTGGGAAGGGAGTAAGACAGGGTTGTAGCCTCTCACCGATGTTATTCAATCTTTATATTGAGCAAGCAGTAAAGGAAACAAAAGAAAAATTCGTAGTAGGTATTAAAATCCATGGAGAAGAAATAAAAAAACTTTGAGGTTCGCTAATGACATTGTAATTCTGTCAGAGACAGCAAAGGACTTGGAACAGCAGTTGAATGGAATGGACAGTGTCTTGAGAGGAGTATATAAGATGAACATCAACAAAAGCAAAACGAGGATAATGGAATGTAGTAGAATTAAGTCGAGTACTGCTGAGGGAATTAGATTAGGAAATGAGACACTTAAAGTAGTAAAGGAGTTTTGCTATTTGGGGAGCAAAATAACTGATGATGGTCGAAGTAGAGAGGATATAAAATGTAGACTGGCAGTGGCAAGGAAAGCATTTCTGAAGAAGAGAAATTTGTTAACATCGAGTATAGATCTAAGTGTCAGGAAGTCTTTTCTGAAAGTATTTGTATAGAGTGTAGCCATCTATGGAAGTGAATCATGGACGATAAATAGTTTGGACAAGAAGAGAATAGAAGCTTTCGAAATGTGGTGCTACAGAAGAATGCTGAAGATTAGATGGGTAGATCACAAAACTAATGAGAAAGTATTGAATAGGGTTGGGGAAAAGAGAAGTTTGTGGCACAACTTGACCAGAAGAAGGGATCGGTTGATAGGACATGTTCTGAGACATCAAGGGATCACAAATTTAGTATTGGAGGGCAGTGTGGAGGGTAAAAATCGTAGAGGGAGACCAAGAGATGAATACAGCAAGCAGATTCAGAAGGATGTAAGTTGCAGTAGGTACTGGGAGATGAAGAAGCTTGCATAGGATAGAGTAGCATGGAGAGCTGCATCAAACCAGTCTCAGGACTGAAGACCACAACAACAACATTCATTCTGTGTTATAGTATCGGATTACGGTATATTTTAAGGCAGTAAAGCATCCAGTGTGAGGGTTTTCCGGTATATAGAAGAAATATAAGTACACACATCAAAGTCAAATGTCTCGGAGCACTGTGGGACTTAACACATATTAAAAAAAAAGTTTTGCATCACCTCGGTTCCCAGAACTTCTGATGACAGACGTTGACTATGGATATTATATCACAGACACAGTCCTTTTGACTCGTCAGAGATGTCACTAAACTCGCCCAAAGGTGTAAACAACCATTCATGGGCAGCGCCTATTAGACGGAGGGAGTCTGACAGCCGATCAGTTCCAGCCATTCCACCAGGAAGGAGGTACACGGCTCGTGTTGTCTGTAGTTCAAACATGCCTAGACGGTTAATACGGCGTTTCAATCGCTTCCGCTTTCTTACTTAGTGTCAGGAAGGGCTCTCAACAAGGGAAGTGTCCAGGCATCTGGGAGTGAACGAAAGCGATGTTGTTCGGACATGGAGGAGATACAGAGAGACAGGAACTGTCGCTGAAATGCCTCGCTCATGCCGCGCAAGGGCTACTACTGCAGTGGATGACCGCTACCTACGGATTATGGCTCGGAGGAACCCTGACAGCAACGCCACCATGTTGAATAATGCTTTTCGTACAGCCACAGGACGTCGAGTTACGGCTCAAACTGTGCGCAGTAGCCTGCATGATGCGCAACTTCACCACCGACGTCCATGGCGATATCCATCTTTGCAACCACGACACCACGCAGCGCGGTACAGATGGGCCCAACAACATGCCGAATGGACCGCTCAGGATTGGCATCACGTTCTCTTCATCGAAGAGTGTCGCATATGCTTTCAACTAGATCATCGTCAGAGACGTGTTTGGAGGCAATCCGGTCATGCTGAACGCCTTAGATACACTGTCCAGCGAGTGCAGCAATGTGGAGGTTCCCTGCTGTTTTGGGGTGGCATTATGTGGGCCGACGTACGCCGCTGGTGGTCGTGGAAGTCGCTGTACGATACTTGAATACCACCTTCCTACCTCTAGTGCAACCATATCGGCAGCATGTTGGCGAGGTATTCGTCTTCATGGACGACAATTCGCGCCCACATCGTGCACATCTTGTGAATGACTTCCTTCAGGATAACGACATCGGTCGATTAGAGTGCCCATGTGCTCCAGACATGAAATCTATCGAACAGGAGTGAGACAGATTGAAAAGGGCTGTTTATGGGCTACGTGACCTACCAACCACCCTGAGGGATCTACGCCGAATCGCCGTTGAGGAGTGGGACAATCTGGACCAACAGTGCCTTGATGAACTTGTGGACAGTACACCACGACGAATACAGGCATGCATCAATGCGTGCTACTGGGTATTAGAGGTACCGGTGTGTGCAGCAATGTGGACCATCACCTATGAAGGTGTCGCTGTATGGTAGTACAACATGCAATGTGTGGTTTTCATGAACAATAAAAAGGGCGGAAAAGATGTTTATATTGATGTCTATTCCAGTTCTCTATACAGGTTCCGGAACTCTTGGAACAGAGGTGATTCTGAACTTTTATTGATATGTATATAATCGAAGGTGTAAAAAAAAGGAAATCTCGTAACCAGTTATTTAGAAAAACGGGAATTTGCCCCCTTCGATGTATAAATATTTATGAGACGTTTATATTATTTAAGGAACATGCAAACGAAAATCTACACCTTTTCTACCTTTTCTACAGGTATAATACACGACATAAACAAATTTCCACAACAAAAAATCAACTTAGCCTCTGTCAAAGAGTAACATTACAGTATGATAAAAAGATTTCCAATAGGTTACCAGAACAATTTCACTCGCTGGATATATTTAATGTACCACACTTTCACAACATGAAAAAACTCGTAACGATGTACTGTAATTAGATGTTTAACACCTTCTTCCGAACTATATAATATGTCGGTATAAACTTAAAAATTTCCCTGATGTGAACTGTGTAGTGGTCATGGACTTCAATGACGTTCTATTAGGTTTGTGCAGAAGTTCGTAGCGTTTTTGTTTTCCATGTTGGTATTCCGGTTGTTATGGGTTTATTTAGAATTGTCATTTTTATTTGTAAGTTCACTGTTTCTGATTCAGTTTACATATTGTCATTTTATCATTTGGAGATAGTGAGTGGAGTTGTGGACCTTAGAGTATGGAGTGCTAAGTGGAGAAACCGAAACATTTCCGCCGTATTCTTCTGCTTGAGTCCAACACAGAGGTGACAGCAGGGGACGCAGCCAGAAACATTTGCGCCGTGCATGGGTACAATGTCATTAGACAGAGCACAGGAAGAAGGATCGTTTTAACATTAGTGACTCTCCGCGTTTGCGAAGATCTTCAAGGTTTGATGAAAATCGTTTAAATGCATTAATCCATAATGAACTACGTCAGTGTACTCAAGTGTGGTGGAGAATGACCATTCCACCATCGTGCAACATTTGCATGCACTGGGGGAGGTTCAAAAATTTGATGTATGGGTACCGCACGCTCTAAACCAAAATCAGAAAAATCAGCTGGTAAAGCTCTTCTTGCTCGTCAACAACACCGAAAATTCCTATGCTGTATTGTTACTGGTGACGAGAAACTGTGCCTTTATGCTAACATACGGAAAAGAAAGGAATGGTTGAGTTCAAACAAAGCAGAAACTCCCAGTACAAAGACATGGGCACATCCACAAAAGATAATGTTATCCATCTGGTGGAACAGCGACAGTGTGGTGTGCTTCAGATTGATTCCCCGAGAACCACTGCTGCCATTTATTGTCAACAACTGAGACGTGTTACAGACACATTCCAAGAATAACGACGAGGAAGACTGCGTGAATTAATGCTACTCCACGACAAATCCCGCCTGCAATCTGCTAAACTGACAAAAAACACTATACAGAAGTTGGGTTGGGAAGTCATTCCACCACCCTTATTCTCCTGATCTTAGTCTTCGCACAACCTTCAAGGAACTTCCTCTCCGGATGAAAATGCGCTCCGAACATGGCTCAACAAGTTCTTCCCCTCAAAACGACGTGATTTCTTCAGTCGCGGAATCGAAAAGTTAACAAAGCGCTGGTAGACTGTTGTCAATAGTGAAGGAAAATATATTCTTGATAACTGAAGTCTCTGTTTTGTATATCTTTTGTGTTTATTAAACTTATAGAAAACGCAAGGAGTTCGTAGCTCGTGGTCGTGCGGTAGCGTTCTCGTTTCCCACGCCCGGTTTCTCGGGTTCGATTTCCGGCGGGGTCAGGGATTTTCTCTGCCGCGTGATGACTGGGTGTTGTGTGGTGTCATTAGGTTAGTTAGGGTTAAGTAGTTCTAAGTTCTAGGGGACTGATGACCACAGATAATAAGTCCCATAGTGCTCAGAGCCATTTGAACCATTTGAAATGCAAGGAACTTATGCACCAACCCAATAGTAAACTTAATTTTTTTGTTGATGTAGAAAGTGCACCTCTCTCTGGTTCTTATGTGCGTAAAAATTAATTACATTATACGTTTCAATAAAAGCCTAAACTGTTTCGCGGTATTTAACTATAAAATACGTAGCCATAATATCATCATAAACGTGTATTATCATACCATTTCTCATCAAACACGGCCTATATCTTGTTGTGTCTTGTACAAAAAAAATGATGGTAGGGGTCCAATAAATTACAGTTCAATGCAACAAAATCCTGCCACTCAAACAGCTGATGAAGCCAACACTCGATAAGAAACCTAGAAGCCACTATAGCAGCGAAAACCGACGAAAGACGAACGGCTTTTTGCACACTTAACTTCAAACGGTTCAAATGGCTCTGATCACTATGGGACTTAACATCTGAGGTCATCAGTCCCTAGAACTTGGAACTACTTAAACCTAACTAACCTAAGGACATTACACACATCCATGCCCGAGGCAGGATTTGAACCTGCGACCGTAGCGGTGGCGCGATTCCAGATTGAAGCGCCTAGAACCGCTCGGTCACTTCGGCCGGCGAACTTGACTACTGCAAGTGAATCTACAGGGATAGAGCAAACAAGGTAACACAAACAAATGACTGGATAGTGAAGAGGTCTTTAGCAGCCCGCCCCTCCCACCACTCTTTGTACTTGTATATATGCGTATTGTTACCATCGTATTCCAGCCTGCACCTTTTAAGTCCCGCTGCAAGGGGCGTCACCGTAGAGGAACGCACGAACAGACGGACGCTTCGAGCGTGTTAGCTCTCAGGAGGTAATCTTGGCGGCAAATATGCTTACTGATAAGATAAACCCCTTTTGTTTTCGTCTTGGAGTGCAGGCTGTTGTGCGTCACGGAAAAACGTGCTTAACGCTTGGAGCCGTTGCTTCTCGAAGAAAGGAAGGACCATTAGGGTTTAAAGTCCCCGTCAACGATCCGGTTTTTGGAAACAAATCACAAGCTCGAGGTGGGGAAGGGCAGAAAAGGAAATCAGTTGTGTTACCGGCATTTTCATAATTATTCACGGTATTCTCCTTAATAGTTTATAGAAACCAAAGAAAAATCTGCCGTGCGTGGCAGCCGCGCGGTCTAAGGTCTGTGACGGTCCGCGTGGCTGCCCCGTCGGAAGATCGAGTCCTTCCTCGGGCATGGGTGTGTGTGTTTTCCGTAGCGTAAGAAAGTTTAAATTAGATGGAGTAGTGTGTAAGCCTAGGGAGCGATGACCTCAGCAGTTTGGTCCCACAGGATCTTACCAAAAATTTCCAAGAAAAATTTAACTATGTTTATATGGGCACGGAGTTACGCGACCACTTTCCCGAATGCTAGTTGAGTCAATAAGCCCTGTCAGTGAAGACCAAAAAATTGGCGAGTAGGAGTCAAGCACTGAGGATTGCATACAAACTTAATTATGTTTGTATATAGTTCATCAGTGTTCGGAATCGAGAATCGCAATGGTTTTTGCTTGTTACCAGTATCGATACTGGCAAAATACTTGTCCCGGAAATTCCAAGACAGCATCAACGCCTCTGCAGTAGTTCCTCATACTAGCTTGGATATACAAAAAGAAACGAGCCGGGGAATTCAGTTTATATACGTACAGAGAAGATTTAATAAAACATTTTTGATACTTACTAAAACATGACTCCAACTTATATTTTACGTTTGTGTGAAATAAAGTTCGTCTGTTATGCTTTTGACGGATAATGAATGCAGTGTACGTTCAAACGGAAAAAAGTTATGTGATATAATTATAATTTAACAATCTTTAGATTTTTTCCTTATATTGTGAAACATTTTTTTCTTGCCAAATTTCAAGTGCCCTGTAGGTTTTGATAGTGAGATTTCACTTTCAAGACTTGTGATATAAATGTCCATATCTTTTGATTGCATCGAATTAGAAGTTCAAAATTTTTACATTATCAAGAGACCGTAGACCTTAGTATGTGACATGAATTTTAACTCAATATGTCAACCTGTTCAAATGGTTCTGAGCACTATGGGACTCAACTGTTGTGGTCATCAGTCCCCTAGAACTTCGAACTACTTAAACCTAACTAACGTAAGGACATCACACACATCCATGCCCGAGGCAGGATTCGAACCTGCGACCGTAGCAGTCGCACGGTTCCGGACTGCGCGCCTAGAACCGCGAGACCACCGCGGCCGCCTCGAATTAGGGAAGGAAAGAGAAGGAAGTAGGCCGTGCGCTTTCAAAGAAACAATCCCAGCATTTCCCGAAGCGATTTAGGGAAATCACGGAGAACCTAAATCAGGATGGCCTGACACGGGCTTGAACCGTCGTCCTCCCGAATGCAAGTCCAGTGTCCTAACCAGTAAGGCACCTTGCTCGGTGAGTGGTAGGAGAGAATGCCATAAACAACATACTAAAAATCCTGATCAGTGGGGTGGGGATGTGACCGAAAATCACTTTTAGTTGAATAACTTGACATATCTCAGTCCATAACGAAAATGTACAAAATTAACTATGTTACATTTCCTACAAAAAATGTACTATTCATTTTATCTCTGGTTTGTGCGTAGGGAGTGATAAATATAAACCCTCCCTTGGCGCGCATGCACTGTAGCTTAGGTGGAGTTTGTGGGCCAGTTTGAGATATTTTCCCTACTTGATAGATAACAAGTATCTTGTATAAAATTGTTCGTCTCAACTTCCTCTAATCCAATTTAGTTGCCGGCCCTGGTGGCCGAGCGGTTCTAGGCGCTACAGTCTGGATCCGCGCGACCGCTACGGTCGCAGGTTCGAATCCTGCCTCGGGCATGGATGTGTGTGATGTCCTTAGGTTAGTTAGGTTTAACTCGTTCTAAGTTCTAGGGGACTGATGACCTTAGAAGTTAAGTCCCATGGTGCTCAGAGCCATTTTAACCATTTGAACGAATTTAGTATGTTGAAAACAGATCCTAAGTGATCCTACTACGATTATTTGTGGCTCATCCGAAGTTAATTTCGTTAGTGTTTCTCGGTGGTATCCCAATACCATATCTAAAAATAGTGAAGAACTTAGGTGTAACTTTGGGTGAACATCTCAAGCGGCCAGAAAATGCTGTCACTTTCAGGAAGACTTCCGCTTACCTTTCTTCCCTCCAAAAGTTTCGGAAAAGTTTTCAGAGGACGTGAAACGTGGGCAAATTGATGGTGCTCATGTATTGGATGCTTCTGTAACCAAGGCAGACAAAGTATCTGGTGTTTCAAGAGTAACAGTGTCGAAGATTTATACCGCATACAAGGAAAGTGGCAAAACATTATTCGCAAAGTCACAGCTCGGATTAAATTATGTGTTCAGGGATCGCGATGGGCGATCATTGAAGAGAACTATGGCTAAAAATAAGAGGGCAACAGCTAGTAAGGTCACTGCAGAACTGAATGTCTACATCTACATCCATACTCCGCAAGCCACCTGACGGTGTGTGGCGAAGGGTACTTTGAGTACCTCTATCCGTTCTCCCTTCTATTCCAGTCTATAATTCGTTAGTTTATCTATCATCTCCGTAACGCTTTCGCGATTACTAAATGATCCTATAACGAAGCGCGCTGCTCTCCGTTGGATCTTCTCTATCTCTTCTATCAACCCTATCTGGTACGGATCCCACACTGATGAGCAGTATTCAAGCAGTGGGTGAACAAGCGTACTGTAACCTACTTCCTTCGTTTTCGGATTGCATTTCCTTAGGATTCTTCCAATGAATCTCAGTCTGGCATCTGCTTTACCGACGATCAACTTTATATGATCATTCCATTTTAAATCACTCCTAGTGCCTACTCCCAGATAATTTATGGAATAACTTCAAAATGGTTGAAACGGCTCTGAGCACTATGGGACTTAACATCTGTGGTCATCAGTCCCCTAGAACTTAGAACTACTCAAACCTAACTAACCTAAGGACATCACACACATCCATGCCCGAGGCAGGATTCGAACCTGCGACCGTAGCGGTCACGCGATTCCAGACTGAAGCGCCTAGAACCGCACGGCCACACTGGACGGCTATGGAATTAACTGCTTCCAGTTGCTGACCTGCTATATTGTAGCTAAATGATAAAGGATCTTTCTATGTATTCGCAGCACACTACACTTGTCTACATTGCGATTCAATTGTCATTCCCCTGCACCATGCGTCAATTCGTTACATATCCTCCTGCATTTCAGTACAATTTTCCATTGTTACAACCTCTCAATATACCACAGCATCATCCGCAAAAAGCCTCAGTGAACTTCCGATGTTATCCACAAGGTCATTTATGTATATTGTGAATAGCAACGATCCTACGACATTCCCCTGCGGCACACCTGAAATCACTCTTACTTCGGAAGACATCTCTCCATTGAGAATGACTTGCTGCGTTCTGTTATCTAGGAACTCTTCAATCCAATTACACAATTGGTCTGATAGTCCATGTGCTCGTACTTTGTTTATTAAACGACTGTGGGGAACTGTATCGAACGCCTTGCGGAAGTCAAGAAACACGGCATCTACCTGGAACCCGTGTCTATGGCCCTCTGAGTCTCTTGGACGAATAGCGCGAGCTGGGTTTCACACGATCGTCTTTTTCGAAACACATGCACCTGCGAACCCTGTCAGCGCCAAAACAACACGGAGGGAGGTGCAGAAGCAGGAAACTGTAGGGCGAACTAGAATTCTAAAATCACTCGTCAGTGACACAAATGCCCGTCACGGGAAAGCGCGGTGGACTATAGAGCCATTTGTCATTTGGTCGAACGAGTCTTGTTCAACGCTATTCCCAACTTTTGGCCGAGTTTCCGTCGCAAGGATTAAACATGGTGGGGGTTCGATGATGTTTTGGGCAGCCATATCGTGGTAATCCGTAGGCGCCGTGGTTACTCCGAAAGGTCACATTACTGTCGAGGATTATGTGACCAATTTGGCTGATCTGGTCCACTCTATGGTACGATGCTGATTCCCCAGTAGTGATGATGTGTTTCAAGACGCTAGGGCCTCTGTTCACGCAGCTTATATCGCCCAGTACCGTTTTCATGAGCACTCCGTGTTCAGGCCAGGAGTGGCCTACCGGGACCATCCGACCGGCATGTCATCTTCAGCGGAGGATGCGGATAGTAGGGTGAGGTGAGCACACTGCGCTCCCGGTCGTTTTGATGGTACTCTTGACCGAAGCCGGTACTAATCGGTCGAGTAGCTCCTCAATTGGCATCACGAGGCTGAGTGCACCCCGAAAAATGGCAACAGTGCATGGCGGCCTGGATGGTCACCCATCCAAGTGCGGACCACGCCCGACAGCGCTTAACTTCGGTCACCTCAGGGGAACTGGTGTATCCACTGCGGCAAGGCCGTTGCCGTTTTCATGACCACCAGGATGAATTGTTGCACTCCCCCTGGTCACCACAGGCACCAGATCTCAATGTTATTGAGCCTATGTGGTCTAGTTTGGAGAGAACGATGCGTGATTGTTATCCACTCCATCATCGTTACCTGCCTGAACGTACCATTATTTTGCAAGAAGATTGTATGATATTCCCTTGAGAAGCATACGGGACCTGTATTTACTCATTCCGAGACTGCACAAAGTTTTTTTTGTCAACTATTTTCCTGTACCGTATTATGGTAATCTGTTGTGGGTTTGGCATTTCCGTATATTTGTTCGACCCTTATGGTTCCTCGCGGCCCGACGAGTTACGTAGCTACTACCATGCGCTATGCCTACACTACTGGCTATTTAAATTGCTACACCACGAACATGACGTGCTACAGACGCGAAATTTAACCGGCAGGAAGAAGCTGCTGTGATATGCAAATGTGCTGACATGAGGAAAGTTTCCAACCGATTTCTCATACACAAACAGCAGTTGACCGGCGTTGCCTGGTGAAACGTAGTTGTGATGCCTCGTGTAAGGAGGAGAAATGCGTACCATCACGTTTCCGACTTTGATAAAGGTCGGATTGTAGCCTATCGCGATTGCGCTTTATTGTTCGCGACATTGCTGCTCGCGCTGGTCGAGATCCAAAGACTGTTAGCAGAATATGGAATCGGTGGGTTCAGGAGGGTAATACGGAACGCCGAGCTGGATCCCAACGGCCTCGTATCATTAGCAGTCGAGATGACAGGCATCTTATCAGCATGACTATAAAGGATCGTGCAGCCACGTCACTATCCCTGAGTCAACAGATGGGGACGTTTGCAAGACAACAACCATCTGCACGAACAGTTCGACGACGTTTGGCTGCTGTTACCCTTGACGCTGCATCACACACAGGAACGCCTGCGATGGTGTACTCAATGACTAACATAAGTGCACGAATGGCAAAACGTCATTTTTTCGGATGTATCCAGGTTCTGTTTACAGCATCATGATGGTCGCATCCGTGTTTGGCGACATCGCAGTGAACGCACACTGGAAGCATGTATTCGTCATCGCCATACTGGCGCATCGCCCGGCGTGATGGTGCCATTGGTTACACGTCTCGGTCACCTCTTGTTCGCATTGACGGCACTTTGAACAGTGGACGTTACATTTCAGATGTGTTACGACCCCTGACACTACTCTTCATTCGATCCCTGCGCAAACCTACTTTTCAGCAGGATAATGCTCGACCGCATGTTGCAGGGTCTGTGCGGGCCTTTCTGGATGCAGAAAATGTTCGACTGCTGCCCTGGCCAGCATATTCTCCATACCTCTCACCAGCTGAAAACGTCTGGTCAATGGTGGCCGAGCAACTGGCTCGTCACAATATGCCGGTCACTACTCTTTATGAACTGTGGTATCGTGTTGAAGCTGCTTCGACAGCTGTACCTGTACACGCCATCCAAGCTCTGTTTGACTCAATGCCCAGGCGTATCAAGGCCGTTATTGCAGCCAGATGTGGTTGTTCTGGGTACTGATTTCACAGGATCTATGCACCCAAATTGCGTGAAAATGTAATCATATCTAAGTTCTAGTACAATATATTTGTCCAATGAATACCCGTTTATCATCTGCATTTCCTCTTTCTGTAGCAATTTTAATGGCCAGTAGTGTGCTTCATCCATACGCCTGTAGGCAAGCACCTCAGTACCTCAATTACTTATTAATACCTGTCAGATCATCATAACGTATACACTACATCTCAGTTGTCTGTCCTAACTGCATCCATTCAAGATGGTTAAAATGGCTCTGAGCACTATGGGACTTAACATCTGAGGTCATCAGTCCCCTAGAACTTAAAACTACTTAAACCGAACTAACCTAAAGACATCACACTATCCATGCCCGAGGCAGAATTCGAACCTGCGACCGTAGCAGCAGCGCGGTTCCGGACTAAAGCGCCTAGAATCTCTCGGCCACAACGGCCGGCTAGCTGCACTACATGTACAAGCAATCCTAGTTTAGGTTTTCGGTCATTTCCCTGAATTGCTTCAGGTAAATGCGGGGATTGTTCCTCTGAAAGGGCACGGCCGACTTCCTTCCCCATCCTTCTCTAATCCGATCGGACTGATGACCTCCCAGTTTGGTCCCCTCACCCGAATCAACCAACCAAACGGAAGCCTAAAAACATTCGTAAACACGCTCCCTGTTGCTGCCGTCCGCCTGTGGAACAAACTATCCTCCACACTACCCACAATTCATTGGCCTGTTGTTTTTAAGAAGAAGCTAGAGTACTTCCTTCTATCGCCCTCCTACTTTTTCCCTTTCTCAGACAACAAAACTAGTGCTCCTATATTCTACCAGTCACACTTCTTTCTCATTTCGTTTCTCTATTAGTCACGCCAGTTTCTTGCCCCTTATCATTAATTGTGTGTTCTCACGTTAACCTTTCTCTGTCTCTTGCACCCTATTCCCTCATATCCATTTCTGCTAGAGTACCTTCCAGTAATTTGTTTTTATTGTTGTGCTTACCACGAAGAATTTAAAATGTGTGTTTTTGTCCGCGCTGATGTAATTTCTAAATGAAGTTCAGATGTGTGTGAAATCTTATGGGACTTAACTGCTAAGGTCATCAGTCCCTAAGCTTACACACTACTTTACCTAAATTATCCTAAGGACTAACACACACCCCCATGCCTGAGGGAGGACTCGAACCTCCGCCGGGCCCAGCCGCTCTAATTGAAGTATTCTGTAGTAAGTGTAATTTACAACATGCTTATCGTAATGTACGTAATGTAAAAGAAGTAGAATGTATAGTTAGAGGTAATAGAGGCCCTAATGATCGTAAGCTTGCCAAATTAAGTAAATCAATAAACACCTGTAAATAAAATTAAAAAAATAATTCAGCGTTCGGTATAGCGTAGAAGGCTCATGTAGTAAAACGATGGATACAGCGAACTTCATATCTGTGAAGATATGCAGTACGATTGCATTTTCGTTATCACCAACGTTGTGGTACAGTCACGTAGAAAGCGTTGTCGAATCAGCTGATACAGCTCTGAAGAGATTGGAAGAGGAATAGGATGTTGAATCGATAGCAGATGACGCGCAGCTGCATCTGTTGACAGCTCCCGAGCAGACAGCTGTTCTGATTTCGCAGCTCCGACGGAACTCTTTTTGGCTTCCATCAAGGGCGCCGCTGCCGTGCGTATTTCGTCACACCGGCGTCAGTGAACGGAGTACGGGACGAAAATAGCTTCGTGGACAAGGCTGCGAATCTGAGCAGGATCGGGGGACGGCGTTGTCTTAAAGAGCAACTTCTAGTACAGTGTTTGCTGTTGTGGAGGGTTTGTCACCGATCCGTCATAAAACCTTTAATTTGTACACGTTTTTATACATACAAGTACGGTTCAGCCAAAATGCTGCTGCAAAAATTTATTATGCTCCGGCTAGTTTTCACTATTTTGTCATCAACCGGCAGATTTTAAAAGCTAGTAAACTGACGTATGATATATACCTTCACTATTTCCAGTTTTAAATTCTGCCATATGATGACAAAATAGTGGCAACCATTTGCACAAAAAGGCGTTTTATAGCAGATTTTTGGTTGTAGTCAGGGTGTCCCACATGTCTTCACTATAAATGTATCAAGCAGATATTGTTTAGCTTCCAAGGGGAAAATTAACCAGCATGATTTCCTTTCTTGTAATTTTGTTCATTACGAAGTGTAAGTCTTTAGCACCCTACATTTTTGTATTGGGTAATCCACTTCCTCTCCTGAAGACCTGTTGAAACACGTATCGCAGTGTATCATTCACGTAAACACGATATTATTAAAAGCTTAACACAAAATTGACTTTGGGTCACATGTACTAATGCACAGAACAGGCGCCTACGGTAGCAAACGTACATCGTCAACTTAACTTGTGAGTACAATGTACACCAACGAAGAGCAGATAGAATTGCCACTCACCTGTGGATAATGTAAGCTTGCAGAACAGTACTTGCAGTAATATTTTCTTATTTAGAATAATGGTAGGTTTGGTACAGTACTGTATACTTTTAAACGATGTATTGCGTAAAGGCAATCCGTGATTAAAAACAGCATCACCATTACTTTTCTCTTACATTGGTTGAAGGTAGACGTAATGCTGATCAGGCAGATGAACTTTACAGAGGGCGATATCCCAACAAGAACCCACCTTCACGACAGATGTTTTCTAGTCTTGCTGTGACGCTTCAGCAAATGAGAAACTGCAAGCCAAGGCAAAGAAATCATCGTAGAGCTCGCGCGGACGAAGCTGTCGAAATTACTCTTCTCGTTTCTGCTGCAATGAATCCACACGTGAGCACATGTCAGCTTGAACAAGACACTGGCGTTCCTAAACCCACTCTACAACAAATTCTAATATGGCACCAGTTCCATGCTTGTCATCTATACTCACAACAAAAATTGCATGGGAATGATTCTCGGAATTGTGTACAATTGTGTAAGCGGGGACAGCAGCAAATCCTCGCGAAACAGAACTTCCTCTCGAATGTTTTTTTTCCGATGAATGTTCCTTCTCTAACAATGGGCAGAAAATAAAACGGACATGCATGACTGGTCCACCGAAAACCCACGATGGCTTAGTCAGGTGAAACATGAAAACAATGTGAAACCTCCCCTTAGAAAAATTTATGAATTACTGTGCTTGGATATCCCTTATGTTATTTGATTTTCAAACAGCTGAGCAGAACTGAACGTACTCAGACATTACTCTCTTTACTTATTCTGATCAACACTAAACTGACACAGAATATTTTTTAGCGCAACGCAATCTGACTTCCAAAAATCCCTACGAAAGAATGGCCCTGACTAACAATAACCTATACCTTTCATGAATCACTTGCCTCACAAAATCTTCGTTACTCGAACTAGTGCAATACAGCGAGCGCCAATACTGCCAGCTAAATAAAAGATTCTAACTACTGATAGGCATAGTTACCAAATGAAAGATTTTGATACAGAACAAACAATGTATTTATCTTAATAGTGTTCAAAAGTCATTATATATCAGTTCATGACATCCACTCTTACAAATTTACTCTTTCTGATGGACACACGTCCAGATCATCCGCTCTCAAAACTCCGCCATCTCTCTCTCCACATCCACCACTGCTGACTTCTCACCTCCAACTGCGCAACGCTACGCGCTGTTCACATCCAACTGCCCATCACTAGAATATTCCAACAATGCAAACCAGCCACAGACCGCACACAGCACAGTCAGTGATTTTCTTACAGAGCGCAACGTGGCGTTACCAACATAGAAACCTAAACAGCCTACTTACTAATGAATGTTCTGGTATGAGATGCTTGGTATTGCAATTATTATCACTTGTTTCATTAGCGGTGATTAAACGGCAGCGCATATGCCAACTTTCTCACACGATTTCGTCCTGGATCAAATGCTGCTAATCATCATTGTGCTAAGTCGAAATTTCTGCAAAGTGTCTTCGTAGCGCTATGCATTGTTTGTGGTTCGACACTCCAAAAACTCGATGAGCTGAAGGCCCCTGCAGTCGAAGAGGAAGGTCATCATGACCTTACCGTAACTTGTGGAATAGCTTTGGAATTATTTCTCGTGGGAGATGTGAGATGTTTCAACTGTTGGCTTTGCTATTTGCGTGTCGGAATGCTGTCGGACGGAATCATCCTACTGCGTGTTAGCGCTCACCTGCCCTCCCACTCTGCCTATCGGACGAAGGCTACGCTTCAGCGATTAGGTTGGGAAACACTGCAACATACTCCGTACAGACCGTATCTTTCACCGTGTGATTTTCACACCTTTGGCGACCTGAATAAAGACGTGTGGACACGTCGGATGAGGAATTGCAAGAATGGGTGCGGTTGAGGATCTGTCAGCGGCCGACCGCATTCTACGAAACAGGAACTGATCCTCTCGTCTCGCAGTGGGATGAATGTCTTAACACGTGTGATGAATACCTCTGAACGGAATCATTCGATGGTACAGCTGTAGCGGGTGCTCGGTTCTCGTTTGTCTGCTCCCTACAACACGGCATACAAACGGTGGACTTTGAAATCTGACAGGAATTTCGGCTGTCAGTTAATGCTTGTTCATCTCAGTTAGCGTCCAAGTGAACGACGCAAAGAGAACTGCATACAATGAGCATTTAGAGTCGGTTACCTCACAAAAATCCTCGTTGACAGAATTACATAATACTGCTGGACAAATATATACCTGAACAAGCTTCTTCATCTTACAGCGACAATTCATTTTGCAATAAGTTTCCATATGAGACCCCAGTAAGTTCATTCTGTAAGCCAGTAGGTAAACCCAGTTAACTCACTGTTTATCAAAAAGAGAAAAATAAGTTAAAAACATCGCTTTACAATGATATACATATTCACCCAGTAGTCTGAGTTTTTTATGTTGTTAATGCTGACAGCGCAGCATCAGTGAACTGTGTGAACAGAAGTAATCAGCTCTGAGATCAACTCACTGAGCTGTCCAGTAATTGTCCAAAGCAGTGACAAAATGCCCTGCAGTAGGTTTAACACTGGCTGCACATGTAGAACATCAAGGGACAAAAAAGCAACAGAAAATGCTCAACAGAATGAGGCCACTGGACCCGACAGGATACCCGTTCAATTCTACACTGAATACGCGAAAGAACTTTGTCGTCTTCTAGCATCACTGTTCCATGGGTCTCTAGAGGAGCGAAGCATTCCTAATGATTGGAAAAAAGCACAAGTCATTCTCGTTTTCAGAAGGGTTGTGGAACGGACATGCAAACTTTAGAACTCTATCTCTGATGCAGGTCTGTTGTGGAGTTTTTAACATGTTTCATGTTCGCACGTTACGACATTTCTGGAGACCGAAAAATCTCCTCTACAGGAACCAACATATGTTCCAAAAACAAAGATCGTATGAAACCCAGCTCGCTCTGCTCTTCCACGAGACCAAATAGCAGTAGATAACAGGCGCCCAGGCAGATGCCGTGTTCCTTGATTTCCGAAAGGCATTTGGTACAGTTCCGCAATACCGCCTAACGAACAGAAAACGAGCGTATGGAATATCAGACCAACTGTGTGATTTGACTGAAGAGTTTCTAGCAAACAGAATACAGCATGTCATTCTGAACGGAAAGAAGTCTTCAGATGTAAACTAGCATCGGGTATGCCACAGGAGAGTGTTATAGGACTATTAATTTTCGTCGGCCGCGGTGGTCTCGCGGTTCTCGGCGCTCAGTCCAGAACCGTGCGACTGCTACGGTCGCAGGTTCGAATCCTGCCTCGGGCATGGATGTGTGTGATGTCCTTAGGTTAGTTAGGTTTAAGTAGTTCTTAAGTTCTAGGGGACTACTGACCACAGCAGTTGAGTCCCATAGTGCTCAGAGCCATTTTTATTAATTTTCACAGTATACTGGGTGGTTATAATTAAACTTTCCCTATTTAACACTTTATAACACGGAAACTAATTACCATACGAGTATCAAACGCAGCAGAATCAATTCAACTGAAACATTTTTAATGTGCTGATACGTTAAATAATATTACATATCGGTACCATTTCTGCTACAAAAGGGGCTCAATATGGCGCCCATCAGTGTCCAGAAGAGCCTGAAAGCTCCGATTGCATTCGGCACAGCAGAACGAAGCATATCCGTAGGTATGCTGGCTACCTCTTTTGATATGCTGCACTTCAGCACATGTGTGAATGTTCCCCTGTTAGACCATGTCCTCAAAGTAGCCCCACAAATAAAAATCACAGGGTGTGGGGTCAGGTGATCTTGCCAGCCAAGCATTTGGAGACGACCAGCTGACAATTCAATAGTTTCCAAATGTGTTACAGAGAAGCAGGTGAACTTAACGAGCAGTGTGCGGTGGAGCCCCATCTTGCATGAAAACTGTCGAGTTCAATGCGTTTCTCTCGTGTAGATTGGGTATGACATGCTGGCGAAGTATGTTACAGCCTAATGCTGGCCAGTCACATTGCATGTCTTTGGTCCTTGAGCACCAAACTGTTAAAAAAAAAAAAAAATGGGCCAATGATGAACGTAGACATGAAGCCACACCATACGGTGACACGTTCCCCCCCTGGGGGCGGGGAATCCACCGGGGGGCCGAACCCCACAATAACCCTGAAAGAGTGGTTCGGTGTGGGGTGGCGTAGGGATGAAGGGGGGACTGCGGCAGCCATCGTGGGGTTGTGGACCACTGCGACTGCTGCGGGGACGGATCCTCTCTGTCGTTTCTAGGCCCCCGGTTAACCAATTAATTATACAATACAATACTCTTCATCACAATCACAAAAAGAGCCAAATTAATCCCCTTATGACAGTTCTGGGTCTAGATGCAAGGATCACTATAGTAAAAATAAATTGAAAATAGTGACAACATACTAATATTGCAAAATGTAAACTTTCACGCCCGGAATTGTCACGATTAGTAAAATATTTCGGGCTACTATGCCGTGGTAGAAGGTATTTCACTTTAAAACCCGACGTTTGGTCCCCATCTGCGGACATTTTCAAGGGGGATCGTAGCACTGTTGAAAGTCAGATCCACACTCTGGCACGCTGCTGACTACAGCAAAATTCCACTACCGCGAGCTTCCGCGCAGTGGCACGACGTCACATGTTTTGAATACGCGAGCACAACTGGGCTAGTTGCGGTCGCGTAATCAGAAAAAGTGGCATCACGCCACTGCGCATGAAATTTGGATTCCGGTGGTGAAGATGAGTACCAGTCTTCCACCATGGAATGATAGCAACAGCGGACGACGGCGGTCGACAAGGCCAGTTTGCGCTCCGTATTCAAAACATGTGACGTCACGCCACTGAGTGGAAGTGATTTTTGCTGTAGCCAGTGGCGAGAAGGGGTGTAAATCGGACATTCGACGGAGCTACGGTACCCCTTGAAAATGTCCTCAGCAGATGGGGACGAAACGGCGGGTTTTAAAGTGAAATAGCCAAGAATACTTTATTACTTGCAACACACTAATATCTCTATTCCTCAACTCACCTTCACCTACTGAAATCTGTGTAATTCTCCATTTCCTGTTATCTCTACAAACTTCATATCCACTTTCCTCCCTTTCTGTATTAAATTTATAATTATATAGCATGCAGTTAGAGTATTTCCTTCTGCCCTGTGTTTTATGGCAAATTTGGCCTCATGTTAGCTTTTATATTTTCTGTAACATAGGCACCCCCTAACTTAGCATCGTGCCATATTACCAACAACGCTAGCTACACGCTACTTGTGTGTGATACAAGCAAAGAACAAGGACAGGTTTCAGTCAGGTATAGTCTATGGTCAGATACCTCTACATTAAATGTATTTTCTGCATTTTCTCCTCAGAGCCCTAGAACTGATCAGCATTTAAGCTTGCACTGGCATATTGTTATTGGCATTGGCTTAACTAAATGAAGCAGATGAAACAAATGACAATCTTATTGTTTCAGGATATGCATTGCAGTGCTGGTCATGTTCATCTGATGCAGACCCAGATTGTGCTGACCCTTTTTACCCATCACATAAGACACTTACTGAATGCAAAGCAAAACATAAAGGGGAAAAGCCCACTTGCGAGGCTATTGTTCTTAAAGGTAAGTAGGTTTTCTTATGATTGGCATATGAAAATTACCAACCTTCTTTCTGTATCTATGTACTAGTATTAAATATTTCAAATGAAACGGCTTTACAGAGCTCATAGTACTTGTTGTACTAATGCAACTGTGCCCAGTGCAGTGGCTTAGCAGTATTGGTACATCACACATTCACACAGAGTAAAGCAACTGAACAACACTTTAAACAACAAAAACCAATGTTATGAAATGTCTTTAGGTGTCTGATACACAATGTTGTGTTACATTTTGGAATATTACTTATAAAGTTTTGTTGCCAAGACTGCGTGTGACAACTGGAGAACTGCGGACAGGAGGAACCCCTTCGCTTTCTTCCATGCCCCTTTCCTTGTGTTTGTTTCAGGCTCATTGGCCATTTGTCACATCCTCTTTGAAGCATCCGTTTCTTGCTGTTTTCTTTCTTCTATTACTAACATTAGTTGTTTTCTTTAATCTTCTCTTGGTCTCGCTCTTCTTCTTCTCCTCCACGTTTGTGGACATCATTCCCAAACTCACCTTGCCTTGCGACATTGCTCCAGTCTCCTTATGTGACCATACAATTTGAGACTACACTCATGTATTTCTTCAAGCATGTCTTTTGCTACCCCTTCTATTCCTTTTATTTGTTTAATAGCCTTCCATTATAATATTGATATTCAACTAGTTCTTCTCATGCAATCATTTTCCAAGGCTGATAATTTTTGTTGATCTCTTTGGATCATCGTCCATATTTCTGCTCCATAAAGGAATATACTTTGAGTAATTTCCCCATACATTTTTTCTTCAACATATGTGTAATTGTTCATACTATAACTGGGCATTGTTCTAATTATACACAATCCAGTCACTTTAATGTGACCCAATACCTATGTTCGACATCAGCGAGCAATAACCACTCACTAATGGCAGGTGGTAACAGTAGCAGTGGAAGGTATATAAGGGAGTGGAAGGGGTTGGGAGGACGCGGTAAATAGTGCGGTCATCGTCATAGTGTGGAAACAGGGAGATGTTTCTGACATTCAAAAGGACATGATCTTTGGCTTTTCCACTGAGTAACTGACAACCCAGATCAGGCAAGGTTCTACCAACAGTGTCTCCTTAATGACCATTCAGTGAGCTTTCCTGCATCTGGCCCTCCACGGCAGACACCTGGTTCATGTATCCATGCTGTCTGCTGTTCATTGACGATGAAGGCTGGAATTTACTTGCCAATACAGCAACTAGAGGTTGACTGAGTGGCAACAGGTGGCCTTTTCAGATAAATCACATTTCATGTTCCACCAGACTGAGGGGCATTGGATCACTGCGAGGGTCCAGCCCGGAGCAAGGAATGTTATGGCCTAGGGAATGTTACCCTGGGTGATATCATCATTCTGGAAGGCATAGTGGCTCAACGCAAGTATGCATCCATACTTGGGGTCCATGTCCACCCCTATTTGCAGTTTTTTTTCCTCAGCATGATGGCATCTATGTAGAGGACAATGCAATGTGTCACACAGCTCACAGTGTATGAGCACGGTTTGAATAGCCCCAGGATGATTTTACTGTACTCCCCTGATCATCAAGGTCCCCTGATTTAAATCCAATTGAGAATCTGTGAAACAACCTCGATTGGGCTGTTCATGCCATGGATCCTCAATTGTGAAACCTAGTGCACCTGGCCACAGCACTAGAGCTGGCATGGTTCCAAATCACTGTTGATACCTTCCAGAACCTCATTGACACTCTTCCTGCATGTCTCCACTGCAAAAGGTGGTTATTCAGGCTTTTGACAAGAGGTCACATTAATGTGACTGGACCATGTAGCTAATCTTGCATGAAACTGAAATTTCTTTTCAGTTACATCCATCTTTATAAATACTAAATATTTATATTCCTCAAAAAACCTGATAGTTCCTTCATGTACGTCATTGTCTCTGTTGCCCTACTGTCTAATATTCTGTGATACTGAAAATCACGTTGAGTCCCACCTTGTGTTTTGCAATCCAATATTGTAGCACAGTACTCAAAGATTTGTTCAACACAGCATTCATTAATCAGAAGAGCCTGGGACTTAACTCTGTTTTTTTGTATATATAGTCACTCTGCCTTTCCTCTTACTAATTCTACAGTAGTTTGACATTAAGTTGTACCCAGTAGGATATATCTATTTGATTTCCACCAAAAATCAATGTAATGGAAGCACAACGCATCTGTTGACATTCCATCAGCCCTTTGCTTTCTGTGTGTGAATGAGAAGTATCATTTTTATTAATGAGGCCTTTGGTGCTTTTCCAGAGGACAATAAATGAATGTTCTCTAAGATTCACAGCTTTGTCCAAACTACAGTATTTAGTTTTTTGACTAACGGCTTGTATTGTAACTGTCTTTCAGATAAATTTACCAAGAAAAGGACTTGTAGTTTCTAATAATTAGTTGTGCATGTGGCTTCAGATGCTTCATCTTACTTCCATACAATGACATAACTTTTATATTATTGACATAAATTTTCTGTTCTGACCACATTTTTCTAACATACTATATAATTTGCAACAAGGGCATTATCATATGTCTTTTATAAATCAGTAACAGATAAGTTGCACTGTCAATACAATGTAACTGGCCCAGACAGAGTAGCTGTCTATTCTGTTCTAGCTTGAAGCAGGACATTGTCTGATAGCATAGCAATATTGTCAGTCTTCGTACGTGTTTGTCAGCCATTCAATGCCAGAGCTGTACCCTTATTCCTTCCATCATCTATATGCCACCAATGACTCTCCATCACCAGATTAAATGTACACATCTATTGTGACAATTCCTTTCTCACCTGTCTCACTGACAAAGTGTTGTCAACATATTATCTATTCACACTAAATCTGTGTTGTTTCTCTTCAGTATCTATTTCTTTTTCTTCCTTTGTCTTATGATTTGCACCTACAGCCTTCCAATAACCAAAATTTCATGAACAGTCCTATAATTATCACATTATCTTTTCTTAGAACTTTTTGTATTTACTGGTGGTGTTAAACAAACCAGCTTTCTTCCAATTCAGTCACATACAATTAAATACATCACCTAGACCCCTGTTGCCTTATCTGAAGCATTTTTGGCTGATCATGGAATGCATCCAGGAGCAGGGTATTTTCATTTTTCATTTGGCTTAAATTATTTCTGTGTTCTTTCTTACTTGTGCTCTGAACACACTGCTCTGTCATTAACTTACAATATATTATCTCCTATTTTCAAATTTTGGCTTCTTCTATCAGTAGGTTACAATAATATTTCACTCATTCTTCCATCTGCATCCTTTGGATGTTTATACAATTTCTGTTGTTGTTCTTTACATTTACCAGATGTATTTTTTGTTCAAGCTGTTGCTTTCTTTTTTGTCTTTCAATTTATTGTGGTGTTGAGATTTCAATTCTCTTGATTCAGCATTGCTAACTATCTGTTGTTATATTGTGTGTGTGTGTGTGTGTGTGTGTGTGTGTGTGTGTGTGTGTGTGTGTGTGTGTGTGTTTGTCTTGTCTTGTCTTATCTTCTGTGAGCTCTTCCAAGAATAGTTCCCACATTCATCTTTTCTCTTTGTACCAAGAGCCTTAAAAACAGTACTGTGATTTATAATTTAATTTATTTACTAGTTATAGCATGAGGAAGTGTGTGGAGTTCCAAATCACACTGTTGTTTATCATTTGTGTTTCATCTCCGGAGTACAGCTGA